>NC_087248.1:22914200-23106700 GCF_037042905.1 Lytechinus pictus | reverse complement strand
ACGTTTCTCTTCCATTCCCCCTCTTTTTCTCCTTTTTCCCGTTTTTTTTTGGGGGGGGGGGCCAGCCGATTGGGGGGGGGGCGTGCCCCCCCCCCCTCCACGTAGTTACGCCACTGTCTTCAATAACTTTCTATTTAAATTGAAATTGACATACAAACAAAGGGCCATGTTGCATAAAAACGCTGTCAATGTAACTTTACCAACCAATTTTAATACTGCCCATCAGCCAGTGGCGTAGCTACGGGGGGGGGGGGGCTGGGGGGGCACGTGCCCCCCTGAGATTTGGTGTGCCCCCCCCCCAGTTGCCCCCCCCCCCCAAGAAAAAAATGGCAGAGCAAAAAAAAGAGAGAAAGAGGAAAAGAAAAAAGGAAAAGAAAAAAAAAGGAAAAGAAGAAGAAAGACAGAAGAAAAAAAGAAGAGGAAAATAAGAGGAGGAAGATCAGTAAATGAAATAATGTGAGGAGAAAACTTGCAATTAAAAAACAAATCTTTGCAAGTTACTATATAAAATGTTTGCTGGCGCTTCGCGCCAGAATTGCCTGTTTGATGAGATTCATATCTTGGTCAATAGGCTGATATGGAGCAAGTTTTGAAGTCAATATGCAAAACATATTTTAGCTCGGACATCGAGCTTTCATTATTTTTTTTTCATTTACAATTTAAGTGCTCTGTAAAATGTCCGTTTTATGGTCTACATATATCAGCATTTTAAGCTCACGCTGCGTAGTCACATTGTTTGATTTGCGAAGTTCATATTGTCTACGTGTATTCCATAATGTTCCATTAGAATGCCCAGATTCTATGTCTAAATCTAAAACATGCGCGATAGCCTGCATGTTCTTTATTTAAAACGTACTTAAATTATCCAGTTTCACATCAGAATATCAATAATTGTCTGCTCACGCTACACGATCGCATTATTAATGATACCCAATTGACTATATCCTATTTATGATTTACAAAGTATGAATAGAGTGTCCCGCTTTTAGGTCTAAAATCTCAATTTTCTTCGTCTCGCGCTTCGCGCTCGCATCAATTGTTTAGTACCATACCTATCCCATTTATTAATACAAAAAGTGCTTAGAATGACAATTTTTTGGGTGGGAATGTAAAAAAATTTGCTTACGCTTCGCGCTCACATTATTAAAATATATACCATCTTTGTGGGTAACTGTAAGCAGTCCTTAACAGGTCCCTTTTCGATAATTCTAGAACAGTTGATAAAAATTTCTGTTCGCGCTTGGCGTTCGCAGTAACCATCTAGTTACATACAAATCTTGTTCAGGATCACACATAACATTGCCCAGAAAATTAACTTTTCAGGAAAAAATACATGAAAGTAAAAAAAAAAAAAAAAAAAAATCGCTCGCGCTTCGCGTTTGCACTTTTTATAAGGCTTATGAGATTATTTCATGTTTATGTTTTTTATTTATAAGAATAAAACTAAGAAGTGACTGATAAAGGGGAAGATAATTTCGGGCCCCGTCCCCAATTGGCGAAAGTAGGATCCGCCCTTGTGACACATACACACACACACACACACACACACACACACACACAACAGAAAAATGGCCGGTGCCCCCCCCCCCCTGAAAAAGGAAGGACCCCCCAGTGCCCCCCCCCCCCCACGGGAAAAAATCCTAGCTATGCCACTGCCATCAGCCAACGAAACTAAAGGATTTTATCGATTTCCGATTGGATGGAAAAGTTATCAAAGTAACTTTTGTGCAATATGGCCCCGAAACGCACAGGTTCGATTCCTCTGCCAGCCATAGTCAACCTGCAGTTTCCCAAAGAAAACAGTCCTTGCCCGATAAATTTGACCAAGAAGGAAGTCACTAATAAAATGTTTTGGGGGTCAGAACGGCCAATGAGATACAAAGAATTAAACTAGTTTACCTGAGATTTAGACAAACGAAATCGAGTTTTCCTGTAGAAAAAGCTAGACGAGAGGGGCATATAGTTTATCCATAATTTATTAAAGGGGAATCCAGCATTGCCCATAAAACGTTGTGTTAGGAAGGAGAAAATTAAATTGAACAGAATGGTGAAAGTTTGAAAGAAATCGGACAAGCAATAAGAAAGTTATAGCTGCTTTAAAATTGAGATCACTAATACTATGTAGATTTCAAATTGGCAACTGGGTAAGTAAATTATGACAAGGGGCAAGGACAACTTTCCCATAGGCCATGTACTTTATTATTAGGGATTTGTGGTTTTCTCCTAAGTACCCATTCCCCTGGGGCAGTAATCTAAATATAAGCCAGGTAGTATATTGTTTTATGTCCTCATGAAAGAAAAATATAATTTGAAATAAAAATTTTGGGAAAAATGACATTTTAGCCATAATATGTATTGGAGTACATTGAAGAGTAGTCCTTGCCTTACATCACCATGACATCACATATGCGGCCAATTTGAAATCTCCATGGGTATAGTGATTACCAATATTTACAACTTTTAAAAATTCATAACTTTCTTGTTGTTTGTCCAATATTGTTCAAACTTTCGCCTATCAACTTGTCTGATTTTTCTTTTCCTTATAAAAATAAGTTTTTATTTGGGTTGGATTCCCCTTTAAGGATATTGTCAGGTATAAGAGCACATGTTCCATTGAGGACTATGAGAAGTATATGCTGAGTACTTATGAAAGAACATGGGCCTTGAGAAGATTTTCGAACAGAAACCCTTGCTGGTTTGGAAGTAGATTCCCCAAGCGCCGCCCCCAAAAAACTAATGATGATAATAAAATTTTTAAAAAAATTTCAATCCAAAATGAAAGTGATTATGGTAAGATTTATTTCTTACAAGTAAAAAGAAACCAAAAAAAACCCTCCAAAATCCAAAATGAAGGTGATATGGGCAAAATGTAGCATACACCAGCCTGATTTCCAGGGGTACCGTCTAGACGGTGTATAACATCCGGGGGGGGGGGGGCAGTCAAATATATTGCTGTACACACGCGTGACCAAAAAACGCGTTTAAAGGGGTGTTTTTTTTTCAGTTTTGGACGAGGTCCGCGCGTGCACTCGTTAAAGGAGAATGAAACATTTGGAACAAGATAGCTTGTGTGAAAACAGAAAAATCAAAGAAACAGATCAACAAATATTGCGAACACTAATGCTACGGAGATCCTCAAATTGGCAATACGACAAAGATGTGTGATGTCACTTGTGAACAACTCTCCCCATTACTTTAGTATTATATTTCATTTAAATTGTCTCTTTTATCACATCTATCAGTAGATCATGTGTTCTAGGAGGGCATGTAATACAGATTTTTAAAGAATACATCATGGATAAAGAGTTTGTATCACCATGAGAAAAAGCAAAAAGAGACATTTTGATGGTATTTTACAGTCCATCAAAGGGAAAGTTGTTCACATGTGACATCACACATTCTTATCGCATTGCCAATGGGAGGATCTCCATAGCATTAGTGATTGCGGTATTCAAATGCTCATAACTTTCTCATTATTTGTCCGATTTTTTCTCCAACTTTCTTTGTTCTTATTCTTTGATTTTTCTGTTTCGACACAAGCCTACTTGTTCCAAAGGTTTCATTCCCCTTTAAGGGTATCTAAAACACAGATTTTCAAGAAAGTGGTTTTGAAAGACTGGTCAATGGTCAATCGCAGTGTCATATCAGTACTTAGGGTATGGTTTTTTTTCAAAGCTTTTTTTTTTAAGATTAGCCTAACGTGTTTAGGGTGTTTTTTTTTCCTTAAGCTTTTTCCCCGGGGTCATATTCTGGCGACAACTTGTTTAGGGTCCAAAATGTGTAAATAAAGCCCACGAAGAACTTGTTCAGGTGGTTGTTTTACACACAGAGACAAAACTCGTTTAGGAGGTGTTTGGAAATAATTTGTTCACGCATGTATACAGCAATACATTTCACTGCCCCCCCCCCCCCAGCCCCGGGTATAACATACGCAGCAACCCCAGAAACTCTCGGGGGATGCTCCAGCACCCCCCTCTTCCCAGGGCCATGATGTGGAAGAGCTGTATTCACATCATAATTTCTCATGGGCATGTAATGTATTGTAAGAAAAAAAAAATCTTGTTGAAAGGATCATAGACCTGTGCAACCGTTCGATCCACTTTAGTCTATACGAGTAGATGGTCTAATTCTCAGTGTTAGGATTTCTTATAACCTCCCTTCTTGGATAGTTTTGGTAATTCCTCGAAATCGGCCTCACGGTCACCATTCTAATTAATTTGTAAATTATGAATGTGTATATGCCCTAAAACGGTCATGATGTAGATGATATGAAATGAAAAGGTGTTTTTCATGATAGATTATGCTCTTTTATGTGTGAATTTAACTCATCCATGTAACTTCAGATGGAGGGGACAACTCCCCCTAAAAAGAAAGATAGAACGGGAGAGAGAGAGAAAGAAAGAAAGAAAGAAAGAAAAAGAGAGAAGATTGAAAATATAATTGCGATTTTGTTCAGGAAAAAAATGTTCACAATAAAAAAAAATTCACACCAAAATGAAAGAGATTTTAGGTCGAATATTACATTAATTAGAACATAATTTCCATTAAAAAAAACCTTTGCGGTGATTCTACACACACGCTTCCCAGGGCCATGTTTAATTTGTTTACCCTTCATAATGCAATGTTAAAGGAACATGACGAATGTTAGTAGTAAAAAGACTAGAAACACAAAAATATTGAAATAAATAAATATGAATCTGAAATGCGCAGAGTTTTCAAGCTCACTCTCCGCGCTAGCTCGCATTCCCCCCATTTTTCTTTCTAAACTCCCTTATTTCCATGCTGTAAAAACAATAAACAACTCCCCCCCAAAAAAAAAAAAAAAAAAAAAACGCTTTTCCCACATGTTTCAAGATCATATGATTAACTTGACAATGTGAAGATGTTCATTTCATATAAGTATCACAAAATGCCCTCTAGACTATATGAAAATTCTGGAGACGCCAATTATAGGGCTTAGCTCCCTGGACCCTACCTGCCGCGGGAAGGGGAAAAGGAAGGAGAAGAGAAATGTTAGAGCAAGATAAGAAAAGAAAATGTATATGAAATAAGAAGAGGGAAATAGTTGGAAAATGAAGAAAAAAATCGAGTCATTATATAAAAATAAAAGTTTTACTCGCGCGTTATTACCTGTTTATCAAAAACGTGCTTAAACTCTCCAGTTTTCAGGTCAAAATATAAATAAATTCAGCTCGCATCATTACTTTAGGTCTTATTAGATACCTAATCCTGTTTGTAAGAAAAGAAAACACTTAAATGTATTAATGGGAACTACACCCTAAACAAAAATTATAAAATCAGCTTTGAGCATCCGACTGGGAAAAATGTGGGTGAAATTTTTTTCCGTCCCTCCCCCTAAATTTTGATGCTTCCGCCGCCAATGAGGAACTCGTCAGCTTGAAATAAAATTTGCTTTCATTATCTCATTCGGAGTAAACATCACCCTTTCTGTGATTCGTCAACTCAATGGTCCAATTTTTTGTTTAATATTTCGTTATTATGATCCTACATCTCACCTGCATGGAGGAAATTCAAGATACAATCCTAAACATTTAACTCTATCATCCAAATATCGCTTGTGCTATAGCCAAGTTATAGTTTTTGTTAGATCTCGGTGATTTTGTGTTATCCGGAATTGACGTGCAATTATTGGAAATCATTACATTGGAGGATTAGATTGTCTGCTGGGTTTCTCAGACGGTAAATGGAAATTGGATTGGAATATATCATCTTATATAACCAAGCAGTAGCTGCTTCTAAAAAAAAGTGGAACAAAGCAGAAAGAAAAGAAAAGAAGAACATGAAGGCTTTTTTTGAAATATATTGCGGAAAATTATGCAAGATTCAAATAAGTGGCAAAGATTATATTCGCTGTGGGGCATGGTACGCTGCCATTTGCGAAAATCCCTGCATTCAAGGATTTTTGCATAGACCACTTTCCTCAAGAGAAGGGTTAACACCATTTGCACAGAAAACTAAAATGGAAGGTGCGGGCCCGTTTTTTTTTTTTTTTTTTTGGGGGGGGGCTCAGGAGTAGGTCTTATCAATTGTGTTCAAAGTAAACTATTCATTATGGGCAGCCCGTCATCATGATCCCCATGCAGTAAGTGGTGCCCTGAGTCCACTGGCGGATCCAGGGGGGGGGGGAGGCACAGCGGGCACTTGCCCCCCCCCCCCTTTGAGGAGCAAAATTAAAATTTTTAATGTAAAAAATTCAATTAAAACAGAGGTGTGCCCCCTCTTTTGAAATTGATAAACTTTTTTTTTTTTTTTTTTTTTTTGCGTTTCGAGATTTTCCTCCAACCCCCCCTTTGGAAAATCCTGGATCCGCCCTTGCCGAGTCAGTTTTTTCGTTAGCCCCCTACTGTGACAAGAATTGTTATTTTTCTAACTCGTTCCCTCGACTTATTAATTATTTTTAGTCGAGGCACCAAGCGTATGTTACCCAAAAAATTTGAGGGGCCATGGCGATAATGGGGGGGGGGGCAACTTTCTAAAACTTTAAAAGGCTGTGAGCGAGCGGAGTTAAAACAAAACTAAACAAAACCTCCAAGAATGAAAAAAAAAATAACATGACGTGTTTTCCAATTACAAGCGGTCTAATTACTAGTACTGTATTTTATCATCCATCACTCGACTGGGCGTGGCCAGGCCGACCGGGGCGTGGCCTAGGCATTTTTCAGTAATCCAAAATGGCAGCATCCATGGCGTCTTCTTCTCTTGCGGGTAAAGTTGCTATCATCACAGGTATGCACCAATACTTAGCCTAATTTGAACATGGTAATGCACAACTGTAATTTTAGTAATTATTCGGAGTGATAGAAGACCGGATTTTAAGCATCAAAGTTAGGGAAATTGTTGTCTTACGGAAATGCCTGGCGTGAATCTGAATGCATCATGTGTCACTCTCCGTTCAGTTCGGGCCTCTCGGACTCGGCCTCCCGACGGCCGCTCTGCACGGCAAGGAAGACGCTTGCGTATAAACCCAGGCCATGCCAGGCAGCAGCAGGCTCTCACGCCTACTGCGCAGACTGTCGTTTTTTACTTTGTCCGTGTACGTGCACTGAATGGTGAACTGTTTTGTATTTACTTAGTTTGCCAATGCCAATTAAAGTCTTGCCTGATGCCCTGATCAAGTTTAATTAAAGTCCACAAACATGACCTTCAACTTTCAAGCTTAAATTTAATTTCACTAGAAAGTAGAATCTATATCTATTTGTCTTTTTTTTGCCTGGGCTGGGGGGGGGGGGGCATGTTTTGTCTTTTGAGTTCACTAACTGTTGTTTAGTGTTTGTTGGCATGTTGTTGAATTGATTACCAGCAACACAGATCTAGAGATGTTGATTCCTGGCTCTGCTTTATCAAATTGATGTGATGGAATTTAGCAATTCATTCACTCTGTCTCTTAGTTTTAGTAAAGTCTAAGTAGACTCTAACATTACTGAGTCAAAGATAAAATCAAATTTTGTATGAATGTCATGATAAGGACTTAAAGTGATGGTAAAGACAATAATGATGTGATGATGTGGACAAAATGATCAGATATTAACGATGAAGAAGATTGATCGGGGCCTGAGTTGAGGAGGAAAGTGATCATGTAATTGATGATGATGACAACTGAGAAGGTGAGGAGATGATGTTGACACTGGCACATATATCACTGGCATATAGATATGGGGGGGGGGGGGCTTGCCATGGATCCCCCAAATTTTCACACCCAAGAAAAAAAGAAGGGGGGGGGGAGCAGAAATGGAATAGAAAAAGGGCAAAATATGAAATTTCATTCTGAATACTATGTCAAAATCCATCAGAAAATTGATTTTTTTGTATTAATCAAATAGGTCAAATTTTTGCTCGCGACTTGTTTCGGTCACTCGCAATTTTAAAGAATTTTTGTTCAATACGTCAATTATGGCAAACGCAAAAAATAATTGGTTTATAATGTCACTAGTGGAGAGTGGGATGGCAGGCACAGAAAGTGCGAAAAGGAATGACATAAAAAAGAGAGGATATTAAAAAAATTGTCTAATTCTTTTTTGAGGATTTTGTGTCCCCCCCTCTCCCCCCAATTTGAAGGTGAATTTAATGCATCACAATTATTTTCAATAAGGGGAATCCGTCTCGGGCATAAAATGTATTGTGAGAGAGGAAAGTAAAACAGAATGGTGAAAGTTTGGAAGAATTCTGACAAGCAATAAGAAAGTGATAGCTGTTTGAAAATTGAGATTCATCGGACTATGTAAATTTCAAAGTGGCAAATGTGTATTAAAGGAAATTATGACAAGTGGTATAGGAACGACTCTCCCATAGGCTCTGTACTTAATTATCAGGGATTTGTAGTTTTCTCCTAAGTACTTCTTACCCTGGGGCAGTAATAAAAATATAACCAAGGTAGTTTTATGTCCTTGTGAAAGAAAAATATAATTTGATATAATGTCGAAAGTTGGTGGACCGGGACAGCATCCTAATCTCTTGACTCTGGACAATGACATTCATGTATTTGCAGTCCAGTGCAAATCTCCAGATGATCTGCTGTCCCATTCCACCAACTTTCGTCAAAAGCCTTTCAGCTCTCCATTGTGATTTTAATTGCATTTTCAAAGGAATAGATGTGTTGTAAAGAGGGTTTTGGGTCTTCCCTTTCTTCTCTTCATTAATCTGCGCTTTGTTCTCTCTATAACTGAAGAAGCATTTCATGGATTAATTTCAAACTTGGTCTAAGCATGGATCTTTATCTATGCTTAGACCAGGGATGTGAGAGGGTCCCAGCTTTATAGACCAAGTGACAATGGTCTATATTGATTTGTGGGTCATGAGGTTGAAATGAATGGGCCCAAAATAACCCAGGGATAGAGAAAGTAAATCGCTTTATTCTCCTCTCCTTCATATCTCAGTTCAGTTTTAAATAAAAGCTAAATGAAAGTAGTTGCAGTAAAACACTGATTTCGTGGGAAAGTCTGTAAAACCAAGGTTAAGTATTACTATATCATCGTGGATCTAGATCTGGTACAGTTACATAAACTGAACTTTTTGAAATCATATAATCTGAGCTGAAAAACGATCACACTGAAGATTGCCAACACAGATAGGTACACGTGGGACAGTGTATATTATAATTGCTGGAATAAAGACCCAACGGAAGTGCCAGAATCCGCGCTTATTTTGCTTATTTCTCAGCAATTACACAATTTCTTCCAGAATCCTTTGGCACATATCTTTAATTCATACAAACAGACACTTGGGTGGTCATTATATTGGATTCTGTAAAAAGTCATTTTGAGATCGTTACCACAACTGGCATTTATCTTTAACCAGGGCTCGACACTAGCGCCGGTCCGACGGTCCCCGACCGGTAAAAATCGCTGTCGGGCCAGGAGATTTTCAGAAATAGGAAGATTTACTGGTCCGACATGACCAGTAAAAATATCATTGTCGGGCCAGTAATTTTTCCAAAAATAGCAAGATTTATGGGTCCGACATGACCAGTAATAAAAACCATTGTTGGGCCAATAACTTTTCCAGAAATGGTCAAATTCACTGCAAACCATTTCCCCCCGTTAAATTCTGACATTCACACACAGAATACACACAGAACGAATCGCACGTAAGTGTTACTAGAGTACCATACACTACGTGTAGCCAGCCACACAACCCACGTGGTAAATTCTCTACTGGCTGCACGAACGAAGCTTGGCTAAACTCTGGCAGAAATCTCTCACAGAACTGTCAAAATTCACGGTTCACACTCATGAAAGGCTCTTATAATGTCCATATTTCCTAAAAATTGGAGTAACTCTGTCATTTGTAAGCAGTAAAAGGAGAAATTTTCACTTCTGTTTTAGTTCTAACAGATCGGGTTTCGAGTGATATCGTCTGAATACATGATAGCCCCACATATGCATTTATGTGTGTGTTGATACACTTGGTTTCTGACTTTCTTTCGTAGCTATTTTAATTGAGCCAAAAAGAAACTGATAATTTTTTTATGATGATAATTTTAACTTTCTTCCTCTGTCTTCTTCCTATCTTTCTTTCCTTCTTTCTTTTCAATCTTTCTTTGTTTCTCCCCTCTCTTCTTTAATTTTTTTTGTTACTGTCTTTCTTTTTTAATTTTCCTTTTTTTTCTTTAATTCGTTCTTTCATTCTTTCTATCCTTTAAAAAAATATTTTTTCTCTATATCTTTTTTCTCTTTCTTTTTTTTTTGTTTTGATTTCTTTCTTTCTTTAATTCTTGAGTCCATCCATCCTATATTTATCTCTTCTCTTCTTTCTTTCTTTCCTTCCTTCTTTTTACCCGTTTCTTTCCTTCATTCTTTTACTTTCTATGTTTCTTTCTTCCTTCCATCCATCATTTCTCTAACCTTAATTTTTTTTCAATTCCTTCTTTCAGCCCTTTCTCTCTTTCATTCATTCCTTCCTTTCTTCTACCTGTCTTGTTCTTTCCTTTTTCCCTTTGTTCAATCTATATCCTTTTACCTTTTCCTGCCTTTTCTTTCTTTCCTTTTTTTGACTGCTTGCTTCCTTTCTCTTTCTTCTTACATTCCTTCCTTTCTTTGTCTCTCAGTCTTTCTTTTTTTTCTTCCTTTTATCTATTCTTTTACCTTTTCTTTTTTTATATTGCTTGCTTGCTTCCTTCCTTCCCTTCCTTCTTTATTCATTTCTTTCCTTCTATCTATCATTTTACCTTTCCTTTATTTCGTCCTTTCTTCCTTCTTTCAATCATTCCTTCTTTTATTTCTTTCTTTTTTCCTTCTTTCCATCGGCTCCTTTTACCCTTTCCTTTTTATTGCTTCTTCTTTCTTTCCTTCACTACTTTCTGTCTTTTGTTCTTTCTTTCTTTATTGCTTGCTTCATTTCTTTCCTTCATTCCTGTATTTCTTTTTTTTTGTTCTTTCTTTCTTATTTTTGTTCTTTCTTTATTCCTTCCTTCCTTTCCTTCTTTCTTTTCTTTTCCTTCCTTCACATCTATCCTTTCTTTACCTTTTCTTTCTTTTTCTTCCTTCCTTTCTTCATTCCTTTGTTTTATTCTTTCTTTCCTTTCTTTCTTTCTATCTTTCTTTTTTTTTTTTTTTTTTTTTTTTCTTTCTTTCTTTCTTTCTTCGTTTCTGTCTTGCTTTCTTTTTGTCCTCCATTCCTTCATTTTATGGGGGGGGGGGTAACGAAAGGCTAAAAAAATAAACTTGTGCCTTTTTTAAATGTTTTTCTTTATTTTTTGGGACCAGTAGATTTTAGGTTCGGACCAGTAAAAATTGAAAAACTGGGTATCTACTGGTTCGACATGAATAGGTTAGACCAGTAGAAAAAATGGGTTAGTGTGGAGCCCTGCTTTAACTCAAATAGTCTTCAGACTTCACAAAAACCAGGTTTACATAATGCATACAACTACAAGGTTGAAGAGTCAAATGCCAGGTTGAATGGTACATGTATGTCTACCATCTTACATATCAAGGGTCCTTTCCAGGACACACCCTAAAAACCAACCCAAAAGTTGTTTCTATTCATTCCACACCTGGCCTGGTGCAGGTATACAATACAGGCTGACCTGTATTGTTACATAACTTTCTTTCATTCACTTCAGGCTCTATGCCCAAGAGTTATGCTTGCACCTGTTCGTATTTTACGTAACTTTCTTTCATTCAGGCTCTATGCCCGAGAGTTATGCTTGCACCTGTATTTCATCGTTTCACTACAAGGTCAAAGGGGTCCTTCTTTTCTCTTGTATACAATTATAGGAGCCAGCTCAGGGATAGGAGCAGCAACAAGCATCCTCTTTTCTCGGCTTGGATCAAAGCTAGTCCTAGCAGGTCGAAAGGAGGATAACTTGAAGAGGACGAGAGATGCGTGCATGCAGACAGGAGACGAGGAGGTATGATTTTCTCATTTCTTTTCATTTTATTTCCATATCCAATGAACAAATATAATTCAAGTGACATGATACGCCTTGTAAAACAATGTAAACAATGAAATTAATTAAACAATGAGTTATAATGTGCAATAGGCTGTTTATATAACAAGTTGTGTGTGGGGGGGGGGGGGACTGCTGAAAAGCCAGGTCTGTATTAGATTACAGTCCCCTATAACTTAGATTTAAAAATAGTGATTTTATGTAAAAAGGTGAAAAGAGAAAAAGATACACATAACATGGAATTTGGGGAGAGAGTTCCATGATATATGTCCCCTATGCTTTAAAAATTGCACATAAAAACTTTTCTTTTTGTCTCCTTATTTGTGAAAGTTTACCTTTGATAGGATTTGAGCGCAGTCCTCCTTCTCAATCAGTCTCCAATGTAACTCTCGTCTGTCTCCCAACTCCTTGTGATAGCAGGATTTGCTAAAAAGCTTGGGTTTCAAATGATTATATACATACGTTGATATTGCGATAAGACTAGTCTGTGTAGACTTCAGCAGATCTTTCTTCTGATTACAGTGTAAATAATCACTGCCATTGGGTTGGAAATTACTTTCACTACATGTAGATGTTTTGATGGAATAAAGCCACATTTGGGTATGTGCCCACCTATCCTTGCTAAATGTCTTAGATAAAAGGTTCTGCTTATATTGTGTTTCTTATTTACTATTTTCTTTAATTTTGCTTTCATAATGAAGAAAATATTTCAGTTATCATTCTGAAACAGTTATAACGGATTTAAGTGTCACAAGGGTTAATAAATAGAACATGTGATTGTAGAGATTTGTGCTCCATTTGGCTCTTAAACCACAACTTTAAACCAGGGTTTAACTTGAAACCGAGTTCAGAACACGGACCATTGTGTCCTATTCATATGGTTAATGTACGCATCCTTTTTTTGTTGACGTCTTGATTATTCTAATAGCCTCTTCTGGTCGTCGGGGAGCTGAGAGATGGTTCATACAGAGAAAACCTTGTGGAGCGGACGGTGGAGAAGTATGGAAAGCTGGATATTTTGGTGAGGGATTATTTTCAGATTATATCTTTAAAAATTACAAATTTTTCCATATAACACAAGTTATGTGTATATATTCAAATCAATGAAGAAAAAGCAAATAAGCATGCCAATTAAAATTTAGTTGTGATTGGATATTCAGGTCTTTATTCTTTGATATTTGTAGGGGATGGCCATTTTCTATCTATAGGGCATGATTAGATATTATAACACAAATGGGGAAAAATACATAGGCACGACATCAGAGCTGCCAATTCATAGGATTTTATATCATTTTAAAGCTTAGGATATGCTTTTTCAAGCAGAATAAAAATGTCGAAATTCATTCTGATTTCCCCTACGGTGGCCGCACCGCGAGTCTTAAAACAGCCGTTTTATTCATTTTTATTCAAACCACCTATAATTAGCTGGTACAAAAAGTGTTAAAACGGTTGTTTTTGACTTGCCATACGCCCACCGTAGAGCAAATGTGACAGATATTGTGGGTTTTGGGGTGACAGAGTAACACTACTCACTGAGCTCTCTTTATTTATTCAGGTCAACAATGCTGGGATTATATCTCTAGGATCTATTGAGAACAGTACAATGGAGAATTACGACACCATGATGGATATTAATGTTCGGTATGATCTCTTCTTTTTACCTTTTTTTTATCATATGCTTTATTGGTTTTATAATCATGAACATAACTATTTCTGCCCCCTGGCATTCTCATGGTTAATTTCTATTCCTATATATTCTTTGATACTTGAATTGTACGTATTCTTCATGTAATTTTCATTTTGCCGAATAAATAATAATAATAATCACAGTATTTATATATCATTAGTATTAACATGTATATATAATTAATTCCTTAGTCCTATTAATATTATGTAGTAAATGTTATCATCTATATACATGTATACATGTATAGAGTGTAATTTTCATTTTGCCGAATAAATAATAATCACGGTATTTATATATCATTAGTATTTACATGTTTATATAATTAATTCCTTAGTCCTATTAATATTACATGTATGTAGTAAATGTTATTATCATCTATATACATGTATATAGAGTGTTCTAGCGATGCATTAAAAATGTGTATTTTGGTCTGCATCAATTGCCCTTGCAATATCAGAGCGTATCCCTCAAAAGGACCGAAATCTGTTGAATATCCCACAGGATCCTGTACAAAATTTGCTATTGAATATGAGAGCATATTCAACAGTTTAATGGGCATGCGCGAATGCGTGAAACGTACAACACGTGCAATAATGAAAGTAATGTGATGCGCAGCATAGAGCACAATTATGCTTGATGACGTCGTAATGAGTTTCATGCAAGTTGCATGTTGACAACCAAAATTGATCCTATAAGTGATGATGGCATAATGTGAAAGTGATCCATGACTCGTTCAATCAAATTGCTCCCTCTTTTTTTTTTGGGGGGGGTATAGATGATAATAATTATATTGGATGGCTTTATTTCATGAAATACCAGAAATATTCCACTCATTAGGGCCAATATTCCACGTATCACAGATGAGTGGAATATTTTCCCCGAACTCTTGGGATATTTCTGGTATTCCATTCTGAGCCATCCAATATAATATAATTATTTTTGTTTTGTTTTGTAGCCTTTTTTTATCATGATTATATTTTAATGTATACATTTCATAATATTCTTGTGTATTTTGTTAAACTGAGATTAAGTGATCATATTGTTGTAAAGTGCATTGAAATATTAATGGAATGCGCTATATAAACTTAACTTGTATTGTCATTGGTAACAATTACAGGAAAAATCAAAGTACTAACAGTAGCAAAAGTAATAAGCATAAATCACAAAAAAATATATAAATGACAAGAAGTTACATTTTGACAATATGAGAAAAGACAAGCCTGCCACTGCAATCTCTTCTTAAATTGCATTTAAAGGGATGGTTTAATTTCAGGGTCTTAAAGGGATGCTCTGGGCTGAAGATATTTATATCTAAATAAATAGAGTAAAATTCACAGAGCAAAATGCTGACAATTTGATCAAAATCGAATAACAAATAAAGAAGTAATTGAATTTTAAAGATTTGCTTTATTCCGATGAAACAGTTCTAGGCATGTCTTCATGAATATTTATTACGTGGGCTGATGATGTCACATCCCCACTTTCCTTTTTCTCATGTTATTACATGAAATCATAGTTTCATTTTTTTTCATAAATGTGTAAAGGATGTGTCTCCATTATGATGAAATAAAAAGTTGCAGCAAGAAAGAAATAACTAATGCACTTAATCAGTTGTCAATTCAATTGTTTTAGTTCTTGGTAGAAAAATTTTGAATAAACATAATTTCATATAATAAAATACAAAAGAACAAGTGGGGATATGACATCATTGGCCCACCTAATGAGTATTCATGAAGACATGCCTAGAACTGTTTCACCGGAATAATGCAAATCTTTAAAATTTAATAACTGTTATTCGTTACCCGATTTTGATCAAATTTTCAGCATTTTTACTCTATTTTTTTAATAGTGAGATCTATATAAATATCTTCAGCAGAAGCATCCCTTTAAGATTTGTTTCCGTGCATATCATTCAGTTATTAATCCAAACACTATTCCACTGAGCCACAGCAGCTCTGAAATATATATTTTAAAAATATTTTTTTCATTTATGATTATAATGCTGAAATCAATCCAAAGACCATTCCAACTATTCCACTGAGCCACAACGCCTCTACACATATGTCTGAAGTACATATTTTTAAAATTATGATTAATTATCTAGGTCTGTGTTCCATCTGACATCATTAGCAGTACCTCACCTCATTGACACCAGAGGAAACGTAGTAAATGTATCCAGTGTGAATGGTCTACGAGCAGTGAGTACCTGTCATTTATTTGTTTCACAAACTTAACTGTGGAACAATGATAATAATAATATTATTTAAGTGACAATTTTATGTTTGAAAAATGATTTAAGCGTCAAAGAAAGAAGAGAGAAGAAGAAGAACGATGAAAGACAAAGAAAAAAAGAAAAGGGAGATATTTGAGGAGAAAAGGGGAGGAGGAGAGGAAGGAGAATAAAGCCAAAGGAGACAAAGAAAGAGGAGGAATAGAACAACAACAAAACAACAGGAGGCAGGAAGAGGAGTACAAGATAGGGAAGAAGATGGAGAAGTAGAAAGCTAGTCTGCAGGCACAGACCCATATTTTACACTTTAACCATAACAGGTCTAGAGTGAAGACTAGACTCCAAAGACTCTGTCAAAGAGCCAGCCACAGTACATAGTGAATCTAGCCTCACTAATTCAGACTCTGCATTATGCACTGTGCAAATTGCGAATACCAAGGGTCTGTGCCTGCAGACTAGTAGAAAGCCTAGGAAGACAAATAAGGAAATGATGAAGGAGAGAAGAAGAACAAGAGCAACAGAAAAAACAAGAGGGAGGAAGAGAAGAAGAAATGATTTCAGAAATTTAAGCGCACTGGTTTTCCTTACGCTCCTCCTTTTTTCAAATGATTTTATTCATTGGAAAATCTTCATTCAAGACTAATCTGGTAATTATTTATTTTATTATTTTCAGTTTGCAGGAGTTTTGAGTTACTGCATGTCAAAGGCCGCTTTGGACCAGTTTACAAGATGTGCTGCACTGGGTGAGTTACACTCAAGGCTTGTGTGATATATCGTGCAATTCAGTTATCTGTGCTGTTATTCAAAATGATACTTAATCCAGACTTTGAAGTAGTTTACTAATTATTTTGCTTTATGGGAAAATACCTCAATGTCTTTGGTATTCAAATCTATTTTTGGCTTGGTATTTCGCTTAAATTTAAGTCAGCCTCTTATCTGGCTTAAGTCTGGCTTGCGTGCAGTAAACAAGCATGCATATACACAGTCATACACACCGTGCACAGATTAATATATTTTCTGCTTTTATCAAAACTAACCAGGTTGAACTCCTTCTTTAACTGTTTGCTGCTTTGTATTCTATTATATTCTATTCACAATACACACAGAGAGAATTAAGTCTATTGTTCATACACAACATACACATTAATGATGTGAACATCGCATTGTACTGTGTACACAACAAAGCTTTTCTTTACAATGAACCAATCAAAGCTATTGTGAGCTGAATTAGCAGAGCCCATGCAAACCCCTCTTTAGGTTGCACCATGAAATAAATGTGGCACGGGAGTGATGCTTTCTGTGGCAGGCAAAGAGTTAAAACTTGATTTTAGATTGAACTATAATGGAATGTTTTGTTTTTTCATTTTTTATTTCACAGATCTGGCCCCTAAAGGAGTGAGGGTGAATTCTGTTAAGTAAGCATTTCTGTAAACTATAATCAGGAAATATTTTTCCCTGTCATAAATCTGACAGTTATTCCTGTAAAAATTTGAAGCAGCACTTACTCTGGAAGGAGAAAGAAACAATGAGCAAAACTTGACAAATGATCCTCTTGTACTTGCTTATCTTTTTGATGTACATGCTAAAAAAAAAAGAGGTTTACAACATCTTGTATTTGGTTGTCTATTTTATGGATGAACATGTTGTAAAAGGTTTATATAATAATGATATGTTCCACTTGTATAGCGCAGCTACGATAATTGCATGTATTCTATTGCGCTTGTTACTTGGTATAATGTTATTACCCCGGCTGTGGCTGAGCCGCTGTATAGGCACTAAAGCATTCAAGGAATAAATCCTACCGGGTACCCATTCACCTGATAAAAGTTATCAATCAAACTGGAATTATACTTAAGGAGTTAATATGTGTATGTATTTTTGTAGCCTACATGTAGGAACTACAGTATCTGAGCTGCAGGGGGGGGGGGGGGGGGCTCAGTTAAAAAAAAATTGATTAAGATAAACAGAAGGGATGCATGTTACATGTACAGACAACCAAACTGAAATTGTGTTTTTGAGATATGTATTTTTGTTTTCTGTTCCGTAGCCTGTGAAGGAAATGTAATTGAGCCGTAGAAGAAGGGGGTAGGGGACTTGTTTTCAATTGGAATACTGGTAACATGAAAAATCATAAACAATAACAAAAGAGATACATGTATTAACAATCAAACTGGAATATTTTTGAGAGGTTGATTTATTTTCCCATGTTTTTGTAGCCGCGTGAGTAACTATAACTGCGCTACAGAAGGGGGGAGGATGTTGTTTTCAATGGAAATACCAGGAATTAAGATAAACTGTAACAATAGAGATAAATGTATAAACAATCCAAATTTGATTGTATTTTTGTTTCCTTTTTCTCTTTCTGTAGCCCTGGAGTAACAATAACTGAACTGCAGAAGAGAGGGGGTCTAAGTGATGAAGCCTATGCAAATGTAAGTTGAAAAGTATGATGATAATTATGATAATAGAGTAAGATTGACAGAAAAGGCAGTGCAAAAGAGGAGCCTTTTTATGACGATGGATAGTTTTTTGGCAGTAATTCAGGCAAAAATCTCTCAGATCAAACTTCTGTTGCTTCTGAACAAAATTAGCCTGGGCCCCATCTTACAAAGAGTTACGATTGATCCAATCAATCGTAACTCTATGGAAGTCCATCAGTGTCATAATTTTTTCTACAGGAAATTCGCACAATGTCCTTTGTAAACAGTGAATTAAAAAAAAAAACAATGCATGAAAGTACATCATAGTTCGAAAATATTTAGAACAAACATGCATAATAGACGTTTCATAATTGACGTTTCTGGCCGTCCATAGTTGTGATTGATCAGATCCATCACAACTCTTTGTAAGATGGGGCCCTGGTGTACATGTATGTCTGTATCACTCCTAGGCATGTTTAGTTGTTGCAGTGTCTTTTAAGCAGGATTGGAGGTGCTAAGCATCTTTCACAGCAGCTTTCCTTGGATTCTGCCATTGTGCATCTTGGATGAAATGTGAGAATTGAAATATACTATTCTGAGATAACTATTAATGATATATAAACTTAGATTAGTCTACAATTTACTCCTTGAAATGCCCCAGCGCTGTAAAAGGCTGCGGGGCTAAAGCCAGGGTAATAATATCCAAGTCCTTTGGAAGCGCATAGAGACGTTATTTATAATGTGTTATGCGCTATACAAGAACTGTCTATTATTATTATTACAATAATATTTGTATGGAGAAACTAAATAAATATTTTAAGAGGAAAGGGTCTTATTTTGGTACTTGGTAACATGACTATTGCAATATGAATGTAGTAGGTAGTGAATTTGTGTGTTATCATTCAAGTGGACCTATAGTACAAGACTATGCTGCTCAGAAAATTGTATTAAAGAGAAATTCCAGTATTTGCAGTAAACACTGATTTCATGAGAAAGTCTGTAAAACAAGGCTTAATTGTCAGTATATCATCGAGGATCTAGATCTGGTACAGTTACATAAACTGAACTTTGTGAAATCTTGAAATCTACGCTGAAAAATGTTCACACTGAAGATCACCAACACAGATAGGCACACGTGGGACAGTGTATTATTATTGCTAAAATAAAGACCCGACGGAAGTGACCGAATCCGCGCTTATTTTGCTTATTTCTCAGCAATTACACAATTTCTTCCAGAATCCTTTGGCACATATTTTTTATTCATACAAACAGACACTTAGGTGGTCATTATATTAGATTCTGTAAAAAGTCATTTTTAGATCGTTACCAAAACTGGAATTTATCTTTAAGCTATAGGAACCTGGCCAGATTTGAGTTGTTGCTATACTACAGGGCTACTGGTTCGAATTTGCTTTAAAACATGAATTTTGTGAAAACGATCCAACGTCGGTACCTCACAACTGGTCCGATGAATTGGAAACATATATATATTCTTTCTTTGATTGCAGTTCTTGGAGAGGAGTAAGATGACGCACGCCCTCGGCCGCCCAGGAGAAGCCAGTGAGATTGCGGAGAGCATTGCTTTCCTAGCGTCGGATGCATCGTCATTCATTACTGGAGCCACCTTGCCAGTAGATGGCGGCAGACACGCCATGTGCCCAAGATAAGAGTTACATGTTTACGTGATTGTAACGATCCATGTCCATTCATCATCATTCAAATCGGTCAGCATTTTCCCTTTTAAAAAGGGTTATTATTGACTCTAACTCCCTGATTACACTCTCTATTTGCACTTCTTTCCGTCTTGTGCATCCTCCTCGTTCAGACCTACCTTACTGCTTTCCTTCTTCACCATATCTTTCCATGTAACCTTTGGTCTTCCATTTTCTCTTATGCCGTCTTCTGCTCATGCCATCCACTGTAACAATTAATTTATTCATGATATAAAAATGTATGTGTAATATGCGTCTTCAGTCATTGCTGGAGCCATCTTGCCAGTAGATGGCGGCAGACATATTTTCCCAAGATAAGGCTTGTATGTTCATGTGATCATTATGACAAAGCAATTCATGTTATTAATGGAATAATAGGCCTATGTGTCACCCATTACTATTGCCATCTTGCCAGTAGATGGCGGCAGACATGATATTCGCCTATTATGTATGTTCATGTGTTTATAATGACTGATCCATTCATGACATCAATCGAATAGTATGTGTCATTCATTACTGGAACCATCTTGCCAGTAGATGGCAGCAGACATGATATGTGCCAAACACAAGGGTAATATGTTTATGCCATTATAATGATTACTCAATTCATGATTTTGATAGAATATGTGTCATCATTTGAGAGATATGAAATAATTGAATAATTCATTACTGGAGCCATCTTGCTAGTAGATGGTAGCCTATGTGATATGTGCCAAACATAACTATGTGATTATATTTATTGATCAATTCATGATATAAAGATAAACATGTATGTGCCATCATGCATTACTTGAGCTGCCCTACCAGTACATGGCGACAGACATACGTGCCCGAGATGAAAGCTCTATAGAAATTTTTGTTTCATTCATTCATTGTATGATGATCATGTAAATATAATTGCTCAGTGCACAGTGCGCACACTGTTTTGAGTACTAAATTCCATAAGGGCAAGCTATTGTCAATGTGTTGTCAAAGGGGAATTTTTAGATGTTTAATCTTTGTGAAACACCCCTTTGGATGAACTTGTGAAGTGAAAACGAAGCCAGAGTTGAATACGGTCTATATTTGACAATTGGAGAACAACTCTCCTTTTTTTTTCAAAGACAAAGTAAAACCTGTTTTTTGCCAATATGCATCATGATATAAATGTTATAATTGTATTCAATCTTTATAATAGCACTTTATGTAAATGTTTGTAAGTGCTTCATATTATTATCCCAGTTGTAGCATGATTAGTCACTGTATTAACAGTGGCTGTAGATCTGTCTTGAAAGTGGGGGGGGGGGGGCTGACCAGGCAATAAAGCACAATCATGTAATTTTTTTTGTACACTGTTATTAATAGAAGTTGGGAGAGGCCTTCAGCCCCTAGCCACCCCCCCCCCCCCCCCCCCCCGTTCTCTGCCAATGAACAAGGCACTCAGCATTCAAGGAGAATTCTAACCTCTTGGTACCCCATTCACTTCACCAGGGTGGATAGTGGTAAATGTGTATAAATGCTTTATTTATTCATACCAGTCAAAAGACGGGAGAGCAAAGTACAAACAAAATAAATGGTTACATAATAAAGAACTAAAAAATGACAGTTTGGGACCCCAAAGAAGCACAGCTTGTAATCAGGGGGCCCCTGCATATGGTATTTTACTCAAACATGGAATAACTATGAGAGAAAAAAATATTTACAAGGTATTAACAGATTACAACAGAAACATTACCCTCACGCAAGCATACGCACACTCACACCCACACAGACAAACACACGCATTCACACTCCAAAAATGTCACCCCCCGGTCAACTGACAATTGGTGGGTGTTTCATAAAGCTGCTCGTAAGTTAAGAGCGACTTTAAGAACGACTGGTGAACCTTTCTTATGCGCTTGATCATCGTCAATGAATATACCATTTCCCCCGCATTTTCCACAAGAAAGGACTACCAGTCGTTCTTAAAGTCGCTCTTAACTTACGAACAGCTTTATGAAACACCCACCTGGGGGGTGTTTCACAAAGATTAAAGTATGACCTAGAGTCGCACTTAAATACCAAGTTGCGTACGGTATGAAAGGCTTGACCGCATTGGTCAGATTGTGTCATGAGGACGCGCACTAATGCGTATCTATCAATAAGATCGCGCGTTGCATATCATGTACGCTTCGGCATTTAAGTGTGACTTAAGTCATACTTATATCTTTGTGAAACACCCCCCTGGTCTTAAATTTATCAAGTAGGTATTGATGACATAATGCCCAATGATAGCCTAGTGTTGCAATGGGATTTGAACCCATTGTCACAACTGTGGTAAATGGTGGTGACTTTTTACCGGATTGCTAAGGAGGCATAAATGCTTTTAAGCAAGCAACCAGAGGAATAAGTGGAATACACAAATAAAGAGTCCCGTTCAAAATTGAAAGGTAAAAGCTCAATCTATTTCTTTATTATAAAGTAATGTGAATGCCGTCTTTAAACTCTACTCTCACATTCTCCATGTGAGATTCACTGGCGTTTGAACAATATTAATTTAGAAAATTATTTTTTTTACAACAGGTCCACTCAGCTTCTCATTTTTCCTTCTAGCAAGATGATGCATTCTTATCTTGATGTAAGATAAAGCAATACGCTTGATAAGAACAGAGATATGATTATTGTCAGCTTCACAATCAAACATATGGTCAGACAGGGTATTGAAGATGACATGGCAATTGACCTCTCCTAGAACAGCAGATGAAATGGCATTAATAAGTCCAGACGCCTGAGGAAGGTCTCCTCTTGTTACATTCAGTAACCTCTGAAAGCACTTCTCTGCTGTTTCACATACTTTTGCAACGTCAAGAGAAGGTCTGACCAAACCACCTCTATTTTTCTTTTCGAGCAAACTTCCTGGCATGACCTCTCCTGTAGTTAATGCAGCAATGCACTCTTCGCAAGAAAGATGATTTTCTGACATCTTTACAACATATCCAGCAATATATGCTATCACACAGTTCTTATAATCAGAAAGAGTAGAGACGTTGGGTGTATCTGCGTAATCATGATCCGACTCGAAATGGGTTCCTTAAAGTCAGGTCATACTTCCTCATTAAGAGCATGTCACTATCATTGCGTACATTGGCAGCTCTTGTTGTTGCACTAGAAACATGAATGCTTGTCTTGGGCTAGGCAGTTCCCATTAACTCCTTCAATTCCCTGTCGAACAAGCATCTTCCTGTATGATGTTGAGAATTCTCTAGCAGTAGGATTGTTGTTGCTACCCAAGGATGACCACATAGCACAGAAGAAAAGTTCTAGATGGTCCTGACTCATCTTATAGGTAAGAAGATACTTCAGTTTGCTTCTCATACATATTCTGCACACTCTTTATGCCAGCTAAGAAACCAATGAATGGGGTCTTCCGTGGAGTGGTGAACATTTTCCTGCCACCTGCATCAGTTAGCTTGGCGATGTACTCATAGGCATCTGATATGAATGGTTGCTACACGGGATAATTTGATTGCTTAAGTGGTCCCTTAAGGCCTCTTGCTTTGGGGTTCCGTGAATTGAGGACATCGAACAGACTGTCGGTTGTGCATATGAATTTGATGGTGGCATCACAACCTTGAAATTGTGGAAGCCCTTGATCTCTCAAAAACACAATGGCATCTGCAACGCTAGTGTTTAGTGTTTGAGCTGCCAAGTTCACTTTCATTTTCTGTTTTTGCCACTCCATATGTGCATTCTTCAATTTGTTACCCAATCGGAGCCCTTCGTCTTCTTGGATATTGTGAAGCTCTCTGATGTACTGCCACTTGATGAGTTCCTTTCAATGTCCTTGATAATACCATATGATACCAGAGTGTTCCTCATCAATCCGTTCTGTTTTATATAGTCATTATAGTCAAAGTTACTTTAGTTCGCATTAGTTCTCATTGTTTATACCTTACTCCGATTGATGTTGTACTTCAAATTTGACTATGTATTGTTTGATTTTGTTGTGCTTTGTGAACGGAAAATGAATAAATCTAAAATCTAAAATCTAAAATCTAAATCTAAAAATATGAGCATATGACAAATATCTAGGAACACCTGCACTTGATGACTTGGATTCTGCGGATGTGGAAACGACAGTGAAAGGTCTGGAACTGTCATCTTTGCTCCGAGTGTTTCCAGCATACTGAAATGGCACGATGGGCCATCACACGTGAGAGACCTGATCCATATGCCAACATCCGATAGCTTGCTGATGCGTTGCTGTACCAAATTTGCTCTTTCCTGCCCAGTCATTCCATTAATACAAAAATAACCAACAGGAATCTTCCATGCCGCATTCAGGGGGACAACCATAAATACAAGTGCCTCGGTAGCTATGGGATTGGAGTCATCATTGCAGTCTGTGCCCATATCAATATATCCATGGAATTTTTTACCATCCCACTGCACATTTTTTTTTATTGCCATCTCATCAATCATCAGACTACACACAAGTTCATGTCCTTTCTCTTTAGCCACCTTGGCCTCAGCTTCAAGAGAGGAGAAAGCTTCCGCTGTGAATCCTGGCTGCCCATCTATAGTAGAAACCTGAAACCTTGTCTGTAACAAAGAAAATGGAACAAATTAAAAACCACTCAACACAGTATGGAACGTATAATGCTGTGGATATCAAAACGTGACAGGAAAACCATACAATGGATTAGAAGCCAGACTAGAGTATTATACATAATCAAAGCAATTAAATCAATGAAATGGAAATGAGCTGGCCAGCTTGCAAGGTCACATGGCACAGACAAAAATGCATCACAGAATGGAGACCATGGCTAGGATCACAAAATCGGGGTAGACAAAATTTGAAAAAATCAACATCAACATCTATTATGCATGTTTGTTCAAAGTATTTTCTAGCTACGATGAATATTAATGCATTCATCGCTTTCTTGAAAATTCACTGTGCTTCTCTTTGCATACAATGGACATTGTGCACATTTTTTATAGAAAAAATTATGACAGCTTTGGAGGCAATTTATGAAGTCCTAGTTCAAACATTTTCAGTCCCATAGAGTTACGATTGATAGGATCAATCGTAACTCTTTGTAAGACGGGGCCCAGGTCATCCGATGATCTTTGAGTGAGCATCGTGTAAACTTGTAAGTAGTTGATCAGGTGAAATGTTTTTGTACATATGTCAAAATTCCTTTCTTTTTCGATGTTCTGTGAACCGAATTTTTTTCTTCAAAAGTACTCAAAATTTTGGTCATCATCCAGGGACTTGTTCGATATTAAAGAATCCTGATATGCTTCAGAATCAGGAGGAAATGATTTTTCTAGTTCTTGGAGAAAGAAATCATATGCATTAGTCAACAAAAATGCATTAAACAATTCACAGACAACTTCGGAGGCAATTTACGAAGTCCCAATTCAAACATTTTGAGCTGTGTCTGATCATACTGCGATTTATCAAAATGCAGGCTACATACGTGAATATGCCTCACCCTTGAGTGATCGAAAACACGGTGTCTTTTAATAAAGTTAATCCAGGCCATTTGGTAGGAGCTAAACCTACCTCCAGGTCGAGGCATGGACCTGGGCATCTTGTGTACTGTTGTAGTCGAGTAGGTGGACAAACAATGCATCACCATGCACCAATACCCTCAGGAATGCTTCTTTTTTACTTCCCTTTTTTCTTTTTTTCTCCGAACCTGACAGCCCATCTTCGTTCTTCATCATTAATCTGTTCACAGACAGCTTCGGAAGCAATTTACGTAGTCCCAGTTCAAACATTTTGAGCTGTGTCTGATCATACTGCGATTTATCAAAATGCAGGCTAGATACATGAATATGCCTCACCCTTGAGTGATCGAAAACACGGTGCCTTTTAATGAAGTTAATCCAGGCCATTTGGTAGGAGCTAAGCCTACCTCCAGGTCGAGGCATGGACCTGGGCATCTTGTGAACTGTTGTAGTTTAGTAGGTGGACGAACAATGCATCACCATGCACCGATACCCTCCGGAATCCTTTTTTTTACTTCCCTTTTTTCTTTTTTTCTCCGAACCTGACAGCCCATCTTCGTTCTTCATCATTAATCTGTTCACAGACAGCTTCGGAAGCAATTTACGTAGTCCCAGTTCAAACATTTTGAGCTGTGTCTGATCATACTGCGATTTATCAAAATGCAGGCTACATACGTGAATATGCCTCACCCTTGAGTGATCGAAAACACAGTGTCTTTTAATAAAGTTGATCCAGGTCATTTGGTAGGAGCTAAACCTACCTCCAGGTCGAGGCATGGGCCCCGGCATCGTGTGTACTGTTGTAGTCGAGTAGGTGGACAAACAATGCATCACCATGCACCGATACCCTCCGGAATCCGTCTTTTTTTACTTCCCTTTTTCTTTTTTTCTCTGAACCTGACGGCACATCGTCGTCCTTCATCATTAATCTGTTCACAGACAGCTACAGAGGCCATTTACGTAGTCCCAGTTCAAACATTTTGAGCTGTGTCTGATCATACTGCGATTTATCAAAATGCAGGCTAGATACATGAATATGCCTCACCCTTGAGTGATCGAAAACACGGTGCCTTTTAATGAAGTTAATCCAGGCCATTTGGTAGGAGCTAAGCCTACCTCCAGGTCGAGGCATGGACCTGGGCATCTTGTGAACTGTTGTAGTTTAGTAGGTGGACGAACAATGCATCACCATGCACCGATACCCTCCGGAATCCTTTTTTTTACTTCCCTTTTTCTTTTTTTCTCTGAACCTGACGGCACATCGTTCATCGTCCTTCATCATTAATCTGTTCACAGAGGCTACAGACGTGAATGTGCCTCACCCTTGTACAATAAAAAACTGAATGAAGTTTATCTAAGCCAATTGGTAGGAGCTAAACCTATCTCCAGGTCGAGGCAGTGACATGGCTCCTTTAACTGATAGCCATCAGTCTTAACTAAAAAACACACAACATCAATTATGTCTGAATATATCAAATCAACCAATAACCTCAAAACCATGTATACTTTAACTGATCACTTATCATTACTGAACTTATTAAAACAAATGTGAACCATAATATTCCGATCCCATTGCTATCAGGCACAACAAAATTAACACCTTTTTAAACTACTTTGGATACACTAAGAAATATCAGCCAATAACCAGTAAGTATAAATCACATCTTGTAACGGCATGCCAGCAGATTCAAAGAACAAAATTAATCAAATCAATTACTCAAGTATATGTACAGAAACACTGGAAGTATAGAGAGCTATAATACTAGACAGAAGAAAAGACTAGAATGCGAACAAGAAAACTTGAAATAGAGGAAAGATAAAAAACAAATGAAAATCCGAAATGACAACTCTAGCGAAATTATTAGAATAATAATGAAATAAAGAAATGGCGAAGAGGAAATAAGAGATTAAGAAAGTGGAAAACAAAGAATTACATCAAATCAAATGTTCATTTTGTCGTGTTGGCTCCTTGATCAGGAATTCCCTGGTCTTCGGTCTTCTTTAGTCTGTCTTCATGTAGACATGTTAGGTGTCTACCTCCACAGATTCTACACACTCTCTTGTTTCTACATTCTCTACCACGATGTACCACGATAAACGCATTGGCCCGTATTCTGAAGTCGGGTTTAACATAAACTTTGGTTTAAGTCCGGTCTAAATCTCACTTTAGACCGCGGGTTTAAGAATTCACGTTCTGAAGTCCGGTTTAACTTAAAACCTCGGTCTAAGTCGAGTCTAACTTGCGCAAAATTTAGACTCCGCCTAGGGGTAGTTTAAACCATGGTTTAACTTTCAAAATGGCTGATCTGCTAGCTGCCTTGCGACGGGGAGAGCAAATGCTCGAGCTGAATCGGAGACAAGAGATCGAGAGGCCGTTGGTGGAAAGGAAAAACCCCTTTCATATTTATGAGCACAACGATTTTCTGCAGCGGTATCGCTTCACCAAGCAAACTGTGTTACACATTATTGAAGAACCGACGCCAGCTTTGGAGAGACACACAAGTCGCACGAATGCGGTGCCAGTGCACCTTCATCGTCATCATACTCGTTGAGGATCTGTGAAAATTCGTTTGGGACCATGTCCCGCAGAAGGACGGAGAGGGCTGATGGGGTGGCTCTCCTCCCGTCATCCTCCTCTTTTTGGAGAAGTCTGCCCATTCAGCCTTCCCCGCGAGCTTTAGCCTTTTCCACTGATCTCTTAGTTCTTTCAGGCTCCTCCTCTCGCCCTACCGGGCCCGGAATTCACGGAAGATTTCCTCCCAGGCCCTGATTTTGGCCGAGAAATCGTTTCTCTTCTTTTCGATTATATTTATTTTATCACCAACAAGGTGAACGAGGAGGGTTTTTTCCGTGCTGTCCCAGTTTCTTTTCCTCGCCTTCTTGCGACTTTCCTCCATGGTTATTTGGATATTGTAACTTGTTGAAGGAATTTATCTCGAGTAGCAGAAGATTATCACAACTCAACGAAGCCTGTATTTACTGCGCATGTGTAATAGCAGCAGACCAAATTTCTGCTTCAATTGCACATGCGCAGTAACCAATACCACTACGACCACCAACTTTAACCCGCGGTCTAACTTTAGACCGCGGGTTTAATGGTACGTTTATTTTCTCCTTCCATCTTAAATAAGTTCTTTCAGTGTCTCATGGTTGATTGTCAATGAATTCAGGCCATTAAGGGTCAATCCCCTTTTAGTTTACAAGTGATTTTGTTTTTATTTGTCTTGTAAGAGTAATTTTTAGTCCACCACACACCCAAGTCTAAATTAATGTCCTCCCCAGTCTCATCGAGCTTGTCCGTCCGGTCACCTAGATAATTACCCTTTGAAGGGTCAATGTGCGAGAAAGATGAATCTGTTTTAAAGACCACAGAGTCCGTATCACAATACAATACTATGTCATCTAACAATTGAAGGATGGAGTACAGCTTCAAATGTGCCAAGGCGGTGGAAAACAAAGTTGTTGATAATGACCTGTACTCGACTAAAAGCTTTCAGGTTTGTTCTACCTCCTTCCAAATCTGAGCAGTACCACCATTTTCTGACAAACCGTGGCTGATACCAGCAACTTATCATCTGCCTTTTCAGAAACATGGAACTCCTCTTGTATCACACACATAGCTGTTTGGCCATGGTCTCCCAGTTTGATTTGTTCCTAAGGATAACATGTTCAGTCCTTTGTCCTCATGAGCTGCACATGACATATATTTTGTAGTGCATGCATATGATACTGGTTTCATGGCAGTGGTAAACGATGCAATTATAATATTAGTATTTACGTTCTGATCAATAAAACCATCGCTTTTAGAGAAGTATATTTCAAGAATGTCCTCGTTGTGAATCGGAATGTCCTTGACATCGATGTTTTATCATTAAGGTAACCCAATAAATCATTTGTGGTCGTCAAGAACTTTGTTTGGGTTAGGTTATCCCGTTCGGCAAATTTACCCCACAGTACATTGATAATCATTTTAGCAATTGCTCAAAGTCCGGGATTTTTTTCAACTTTGGAAGGATCAAGTTGAATGCCTTCGTGCTCCATTAGTTTGCAATATAGTCTTGCCATTCTTTGTCTATCTTGGCATGACAGGGGTAACCAGAGGCCTCTTGTTTTATTTTCATGAAGGCATCTATATACGATGCGAATAGCCCTCCTGTGCATGTAATCGGATCGTATGTACTATGTTTCTCAAAATGCCACGCCTCAATGATGTTTAGACCAGTGTACCCCTCTTTTTTTTAATTTTCATGAAGGCATCTATATATGATGCGAAAAGCCCTCCTGTGCATGTAATTGGATCGTATGTACTATGTTTCTCAAAATGCCATGCCTCAATGATGTTTAGACCAGTGTACCCCTCTTGTTTTATTTTCATGAAGGCATCTATATATGATGCGAATAGCCCTCATGTGCATGTAATCGGATCGTATGTACTATGTTTCTCAAAATGCCACGCCTCAATGATGTTTAGACCAGTGTACCCCTCTTGTTTTCATGAAGGCATCTATATATGATGCGAATAGCCCTCCTGTGCATGTAATCGGATCGTATGTACTATGGTTCTCAAAATGCTATGCCTCAATGATGTTTAGACCAGTGTACCCCTCTTATTTTCATGAAGGCATCTGCGATGCGAATAGCCCTCCTGTGCATGTAATCGGATTGTATGTACTATGTTTCTCAAAATGCCATGCCTCAATGATGTTTAGACCAGTGTACCCCTCTTGTTTTATTTTCATGAAGGCATATATATACGATGCGAATAGCCCTCCTGTGCATGTAATCGGATTGTATGTACTATGGTTCTCAAAATGCCATGCCTCAATGTTTAGACCAGTGTACCCCATTTCTAACGCCTTCTTTATCTCCTCTGACACCCAGACCCCTTCTAAAGCCCTTTCACTTTCGTATGGTGACAATGGCCTTGATTGAGGGTCTCCGCACATGTGCGACGCAGGGGAAACGTCAATTTCTTTTCGGATCTGAATGGCAAGACGGGTTGAAAGATATTGATATATGGGTAGAGGCTAGTAAAATCAAGTCTGAATTAATGTACTCCTTCCCATTCTCATCAAGCTCGTCTGTCCGCTCACCTAGAAAATTACCAGTTGCAGATTTGATGTGTGGGAAGAATTGATTTGTTTTGAAGACCACAGAGTCTGTATCACAATGCAATACTCTGTCGTCTAACAATTGAAGGATAAGATATAACTTCAAACGTGCCAAGGCGGTGGTAAACGATGCGATGATAATATTGGCATTCACGTTCTTATCAACAAACCCATCGCTCCTAGTGAAGTACTTTCTCAAGAATGTCTTTGTTGAAAATCAAAAATGTCCTTGACATTAATGGTTTTGTCATTAAGAAAGCCCAATAAGTCGTTTGCAGTAGTCAAGAACTTTGCTTGGTTTAAGATATCCCTTTTGGCAAATTTGCCCCACAGTACATTGACAATCATTTTAGCAGCAGCTCAAAGACCAGGATTTGTCTGAACTTTGGAAGGATCTAGTTGAATGCCTTCATGCTCCATGTAAGTTTTGTATATAGGCTTGTCGCTCTTTGTCAGTCTTAGCATGATGACGGGTAACCAGAAACTTCCTGCATCATTTCATGAAGGCATCTACAATGTGAATTATAACCCTTCTGTGCGTGTATTCGGATCGTAGGTACTATGGTTCTCAAAATGCCACGCCTCAATGATTTTTAGGTCAGTGCACCCCATTTCTAATATCTCCTTTATTCCGTCCGACACCCGAACCCCTTCCGAATCCCTTTTGCTATCTGTATGGTGACAAGGGCCTTGGAGGAAGGGAGCCCTGGGGAAAACAATATCGGCAGGCCTAGACTAGGTAGATAGATACATGAGGATGGTCCCGATTTTTCTACAAATCATGACCCCATATTTGGTGTACTCTGTATCCGCCGGCTCAAAGTAGATATAGCTTGTGCACTGTCTCATTGAAGAGAACGCCCATCTCCTTGGAAGATACGGGGTTATCAAGTTTAGGAGCCGGAAAACATCCAAGGAATTCCCAGACATGTGTCACTTCATCCTTTTCTCCATATTCCATGTGTTTGTATTTTGTATTTATATAATCTCCGAAATCTCACAGTAAAAAAGACATAAGTGTACAAAATTAATGAACATATAAAAGCAAGATTTAAAAATAAGTTAGAACAAACATATAGAAGGAAACAACAATATCAAAGAGACACGAGAATAGTGAAATCGGATAGTGAAATTTACAATGCGTTCCCCTCCATTGAACGCATGGGCAAATTCGATATCCTTTGTTATTGCTTCATAATGGAGCCATTCCCATGCAGGGGTGGATTGTTGTTTACATTTAGAGTAATCGTTCTGAGGGATGAGTGCAATCGTGTTTGGTTGAAGCATGGATAATATGGATTGTACGGGAAGCGTAAGAGATAGGAACCTCCTTTCCATCCTTCATCTGCATAAGGACAGCTCCTAACCCGTATTCTGATGCGTCAGTTGAAATAACTACTGGTATATCTGGATCGAAAAGATGCAACGTTGAACAATGTAGGATCTGATCTTTGACTGTAGCAAATGATTCGGCAGCAGCAGTAGACCACACGAACGAAACGTCCTTCTTGGTCAACTCTCGTAGTGGTGCAGTTACACTGGAGAAATTCGGAATGAACTTTGCGTAATACGAAGCCAGTCCCAAGAATGTTCGGAGTGTTGCAGCATCCTCAGGAACCGGAGCATCTCGTATTGCAGCAACGTTATCTTCATTAGGTTGAAGGCCTTTGGCAGAGATAACATGCCCTAGATAACTGATCTCCTTCAGGTTGAACTGACACTTCTGTAAGTTCAGTGTAAGTCCTACACTCTGTAGACGTTGTAGAACTGCCCGAAGATTTGTGTCATGGGTTGATAGAGTATCACCGTAGATGATGATGTCGTCAAGGTAGCACTGGACACCAGAAAGTCCAGCTAGAATAGACGACATAAGCTTCTGGAATGCTGAAGGAGCCGAAGAAAGTCCAAAGCAGACACGCTTGAACTGAAAGAGTCCTTCATGCGTAATGAAAGTTGTGAGATGACGCGAATCCTCATGAAGAAGAAGCTGATGGTATGCACTTTTGAGATCTAAAGTGCTGAATACAGTTGCTCCTCGCATCTCACTCAACAGTTCTTCTATGTGAGGCAGTGGATATTTATCCTCAACTATCGCTCTGTTCACATCTCGCAAATCGACACACAGGCGGATGTCCCCATTCTTCTTATTCACGACGACTAATGAGGAAATCCATTCACTTGATTCTACTGGTTCAATGATATCAGCTTTAACCAAACGCTGTAACTCTGTCGACACTTTGTCTCTAACTGCAAAAGGTAGGCGTCGCAGCTTGTGTTGTACTGGCGGCACGTCCTGTTTCGTCTTCACACGATGCACGTATCCCTTCGCAAGTCCAACATGGTCACTGAAGAGCTCGTTGAATTCACCACAAATCTCTGAGTTCACTGCATTAACCTCGTCTGGCAGCTGTGGTAGCACATGTAACAACTTCATGAGATCACGTCCCATGAGACAGCTTCCTTTTGTAGCAACGAAGAATTCGCACATGACTGTAAGGTCACCATGAGAAATATTGGCCTTGAACATCCCAGCCACTGGAATTTGTTCATCTGTGAGGTAAGTAGTGAGAATACAATTTGCTCGTGGTGGCAGAAGAGCTTTCCTAGTAAAATGTTTGTCAAAAATGTCAAGAGGAATGATTGACACGCGAGACCCTGTATCAAACAACAAGTCAAGCTTCACTGATCCGTTCACCGTAACTGGAAACAAGATTGCATCCTTGGATGGGTGAATAGTCAAAACCTCAACGTTATGTAGTTGAGACTGTTCTGAAGAAATTTGATGAACAGCTTGCTGTCGGGACCTACACACTTTAGCAAAATGTCCCTTTTTCCCGCATGAATTGCAAGTTGCTTCTCTAGCTTTACAAGAGACATCATTAGCTTTGTGCCTCTTATCACCGCAACGATAACAAGTTACAGTTTTCTGTTCAGATGGACTGGCAGTTGACTGTTTCCACGCACCAGGCTGTTTCTGTCTACGCTTTGGCTTAAACTTCACTGCGTTCACACTATCTGCAGGTGTATTCAGTGCTCGAGTCTCTCGTGACGCAGATTCCATCTGACGTGCAATTGTCATAGCAGACTGAAGAGTAAGAGACGGCTCGATCAGAAGCCTTTCCCGAATTCGCTCTGAGTTGGTCTTCTCCACGAGTTGATCCCGAATGAACTCATCTCGAAGATCACCAAACGCACAAGTAAGTGACAGAGACCGGAGTGCAGAAATGTATGTTTCCACAGGCTCGTCTGGCATCTGGCCTCTCTGTCGGAAACGGTAACGTTCTGCCACAACATTAACCGTTGGTAGAAAATGATTGTCTAGTCTGGCTATTGCTTCAGCATATGAACAAGACTCACCAGCACCGGTTTCTGTAGATGATGACCCAGCAGAAGAGGTCCCCGATGAGGTAGATGGTAATGTATGAAACACCCGCTGGCCCTCCGCTCCGAGACAGTGGAGTAGCAAAGCACGGCGACGGTTCTCGTTAAATTTGTTGGCAGCCGATGCAACGAGATACACGTCAAAGAGTCCCTTCCATTGTTTCCATGGCATAGCAGGAGTGCCTGGAGAAGGTAAAAAGTATGGCGGGGGTTGCAAATTCGCCATACCGTCGCCAATGTTCAATACCAGTCCATAACTACAGTAGAGGTCTAAATAAGACAAGAATTCACTCTGCAAATTCCAACACAAACGTTACTTTAATCGGCATCCATTTTACTACACGATTTCCTTGTGCACCCTATTTCGGGTCTCCTCGCACTAGTCTTCATTCAGACTGTATACACAACACCTGGTTTACCCTAGTACTTTGTTCAGGTGAATGCCATACAAATACAGGAAAATGAGAGCAGCGCAACTAAGATTAATAGGCATATAAACTACGCAATATGCTATTCTTTAAGAACTCCCGAACCCTTGCCCATTGCCTATTCCCTCCACCATTGAATTGCAGAAGGAATCGTAGTTGTCATGGAGGGATGGAAGGCGCAATGTGTTCGAACAGGTACTTGCTTCTGGATACCGCCCACCTGTGAACTCCAGAGTTGGTGTGGGGTCAAAGCCACAAGGTGGCTCGACGTTCATGCAGGTCGCAAACACTAGTATATCTTCCAGCTGCACCTTTTTCTTGGTGGTACATGGAGAAGACACTGTACACAGCCTCTTTAACTCGTATCTTTGGCCAATAAGGCAAATCCCCAAGGAACACAGCTCCTCTTCATTTAGCAATGGAACTATTTCTGCGGTGACCTTTTGTTCTTGAAACTTTGGCAATAAGTGGCCTAGGCCCATTTCATTAAGGACATCTTCTATTTAGACTTAGTTAGCGGCAGCGCAACCCGAAATCGCCATGAGGTCCGCGGGTAGTACCGGGGAAATACCCTTTTTTAATTTTCAGAAATGACAAATGATTTAGGGAGTTTTGCTAGACCCATTTGAAAGAAGTTGAGAAGCATGGAATATATATATCTGCTACTACTGTGTATCAGTGCATTCCTTAAAGCTTGAAGATTTTTAAAAGTAAATTTGTTGATACATACAGAATTTATTGGCATGAATTGATAGGATGTAGAAAGTACTTCTTTCAGAGAATACAACATGTAAAAAGTGCTAAATCATATGGCGTACCCCCAGCTTATCTGTTACCTATGAAAGGCAGATGCCTAAAAAATCTTTTCTTGAAACACTCTTGAAATGGCCTTTTATTGATCACAAATATACATGGATGATTCACTTGTTCTTCCAAACTTCTCTTGGAGGCTTTCCTGAAGAAAGAAGATGAATCAAGGAGAAGACATGTTTCTTTGCTTGAAGTGGATATGTACTACTCAAGATGGGTACCTAATATCACCAAGGATCGTATCTTGAAGTATTTTTCCAAGTCGTTAATACCGACCTCTACTTGACTAGAAACTTCCAGGGTTTCTTTTACCTCCTTCCAAGTCTGAATGGTACCTCCATATTCTGACAAACCGTGGCTGATACCAGCAACTTCTCACATCGTCTGCCTTTTCAAAAAAAAAAAAAAAACCTTTTGTATCGCACACATAGCTGTTAGGCCATGGTCTTCCACTTTAAGATGTTCGTAATGATAATGTGTATAGTCATATCCTCAAGAGCTGCACATGACACATATTTTGTAGTGCATGCAGTACTGATAATACTGGTTTAATGTTCATAACATGTTCATAACAACTAGTTTAAAACTCATTCTTGCATGCCTGCTTCTCTGCACACAGCCAATATTTGCATATGACATCTTTCCATGGATACCAAACCCTTAAGACTAGAGGTAATTTACTTGAATATATATTGCAGGTAAGCATAAATTTGACAGCTGTCTGTGCAACTGCATGCAGAGAAATTTCCAACGGCAGGGTAAAATTGTCCTTTTATAGCATCTACCACAGTAGCCTCTACCCCTCCCCTGGTAGCATCCATACTTTATAGAAGCTTTTCCTTCTCCGAACGATTCTTTCTGTGCAACTTTGTTTGCTGCTTGGAGCTATCAGCAAGTCTGCTAATGGCCATGTTTCTCTGCTTAATTTAAAGAGCAATTTACCTCATTGTTGAAGAAGAGACGGTTGGCTTTGATTTTCATTTGCAGCTTTTCTCCCATTTGAAGGAGTTCATCCAGAGCATTGAAACGCCGGCACAGCAATTCTTCTAAGATGGCAGATTCTCTTGTTCTAGCAAACTGCCTTCTTGGAGGCTTCCCTGAAGAAAGAAGAGGAATCAAGGAGAAGACGTTTCCTTGCTTGATGTGGAGATAAACTACTTGAGATGGGTACCTTCTATCACCAAGGATCATAGCAATTTTCCAAGTCGTTAATACCGACCTCTACTTGACTAGAAACTTCCAGGGTTTCTTTTACCTCCTCCCAAGTCTGAATAGTACCTCCATATTCTGACAACCGTGGCTGATACCAGCAACTTCTCACATCGTCTGCCTTTTCAGAAACATGCATGGAATTCCTTTTGTATCGAACACATAGCTGTTTTGCCATGGTCTTCCACTTTGAGTTGTTCCTAATGATAATGTGTATACCGGTAGTCATATCCTCAAGAGCTGCACATGACACATATTTTGTAGTGCATGCATTACTGATAATACTGGTTTCATGTTCATTACAACTACATGTAGTTTAAAACTGTCATTCTTGCATGCCTGCTTCTCTGGCCACAGCCAATATTTGCATGTGACATCTTTCCACAGATACCAAACCCCTATTACTAGCTAGAGGTAATTTTCTTGAAGATATTGCGGGTAGGCATACATTTTAAACAGTAAACATATTGACTGCTTTCTGTGCAACTGCATGCAGACAACTATTTTTTTTCTTCATATCCCATGGCAGAGTAAAATTGTCCTTTTAGAGATTGTGTTCTGTTAATGTGTCCTCGTGAGCTAGACGTAACATATATTCGGTAGTGGAACTGAGGTCAATTACTTTGTAATAGAGCCCAATCAAAGACACAGAAGAACTGTTCCATACCTTCTCCAGCTCTCTGTTGTTACAACCATGACCTGATGCAACCATTCAATTGGTGGGCCTTGGCATGCATTACTGATTATGCTGGTTTCATGTTTGTCACAGCTATTTTAAAACTCATTTTTTATTTCAGAAAGTCTGAGAGAATGTGTAACCATGACGTTAGCTTAGAAGTAAATGCCATAATAATAATGCTTGCATTTCTATACCTTTGTGCAAGTAAGTTCTGTGCTTTCTGATATGCATCGCTTGTGCCTAGCAGTAGGTAGTGTTCGACGGCTTCCTTCGGTTCACCCACGACATAGATACTCAAATAGTGTAGCTTTGTTGCTGAATCTAATAGCTTTGCATCGATCATGCCATCAAAAGCATTTCTCCACAGTGTGTAATCAGTATGATCGCCTTGAAAGACTGGAATCTCAAGCTTGGGCAACTGGCTAGTTACAGCCAATTTCTCTGATACCACACTGCTTCCTGTTGAAGAATTGAGCCATCTGTGCCAATGGGTTGGTGACTTTATCCCAGCTACTTTCGTCCTTGGAATTATTGTATTTGTCCTATAGCTACTTTGGTCCTTGGAATTACTTTTTTATCCCAGCTACTTTCGTCCTTAGAATTACTGTCTTTTTCCTATAGCTACTTTGGTCCTTAGAATTACTTTTTTTTATCCCAGCTACTTTCGTCCTTGGAATTATTGTCTTTGTCCCAGCTACTTTGGTCCTTGGAATTACTGTTTTTATCCCATCTACTTTTGTTCTTGGAATTATCCTAGCTACTTTTGTCCTTGGAATTACCTTTTTTTATCCCAGTCACTTTCATCCTTGTAATTATCTCATATACTTTTTTCTTGGAATATCCCTGCTTCTTTCATCCTTGGAATTACTGTCATTATCCCAGCTACTTTTGTCCTTGGAATAACTGTCCCTATCCCAGCTATTTTCGTTCTTGGAATTACTGTTGTTATCCCAGCTACTTTCATTCTTGGAATTATTATCTTTTATCCCAGCTACTTTTGTCCTTGGAATGGCTGTTTTACCTTGGTTGCGACGTAAATAATCGTGACGTTGTCTCACCTTCAGATGCTGTTAGAATGTTGTCCAATCCTGACGCACAAGATTCTGCATCTTTCTTTTCCACTCCTGCTTCTTGCATCTCAGCAAACTGAGGCTCTTTGAATGTGATCTGTCCGTCTTCAGGGCAAACTGATGTACTGCCTCTTTAAGCTCTGATGGGCGGCCTCTCTGACCACAATGGCATTCTCTTGATCACAGCTAACTCTGCTTTGAAGGCTGCTTCTTGTTGAATGGTCCTTCTGTAATTGCTTGTGCTTATGTTGGTAAGACTCATTGGGTGATTTCAGGTCCGGTGTTGGCCTTGGTGTTGGTGTTGAAATTAGTTTCCCCCAACTCCAAAACTTATTCAGAGTTTGCAAAACTGATCCAGATCACATTATTGACATCTCAACAACTAGTGAGTGACTTTTTGGGACAATCTTCATTTTATGTTTGGTGTTATAATCGTGTAAAAATTGACCTAACACCAACACAAAAAGGTCAACACTGAACTTTAAATCACCCATTGCCTTCCTCTTACAAAGTCCACCTGGTACATTGGACTTCTTAGCCGATTACTGTCGCCATATTCACTGCTGTCCAAATCAAGCTGGTTGTATATTATTATGACTGCCTCACTACACCTCTTGGTTTGCAATGAGGAGTTTCGAAATACAACACTCAAAAAGAAAGTTACTCATGGAATCGATTTTTGATAGTTTTTTGTCTTTATTTCAAACTATCCCATCATCCAAATCCCAAGATAATACTGTAAACAAAAACAGAAAACATTTTGAATTACATGTTCACATATTTACAGAAATGAGCTGATAAGATCACACTCGTTACACATCTACGAAACCAAACTCTACTTATTGTCATTAAGGTATTACAGGTTTTCCTTCAGCAAGAAATTTTTCCACATTGTGCTGCAATCAACCCAGGTGAGGTGAATGGGTACCTGGTAAAAATGTATTCCTTGAAACGCAGCGCCCTTTAGTGCTGCTCTGCTAAAGTCTGGTTAATTATGCGGCATTACTGTAGAGCACTCAGAGGGTTCTGATAAAGTGTTAAGTGCTATACATTTATAATCAAGTATAATTATTATTATAAAGTTTAAACAAACAAAAAAACTTCAGCTGAGAAACCAAATAAATCATGTATGCAGTTGAAAGTTAAGTGTTAATTATGGCATCTGCTTTTGTATAGATTTATTTTGACAATTGGGTCTCAAAGTCTTTTTATGTAAAGGCCGTTCTCATTACGCTTTCTTAAACTAGTTTACTGGAAACCGGTTCAGGAAACCAGTTTGGAAGATCGATTTGCTAGCGTTCCCATTTGATCACCTGAAAGTGGTTTTCAAGATCACTTCATGTGAAGTGATCTTGTTGAAATGGGAACGCTCTCAGTGGGGTGACACGTTTCGCGCGAAATTCGAAACCGCATCGTAGGCATTCTACCCACAATGTGTAGAGTAGCGCGCTCAAAATGTGCGAAAATCGCTTCCCGAAGAATGGTTGTGTCCTCACTTAAAAACCAGTTTAACGAGGCAAAGCGATCTTGAAAACTACATCGCGAGGTGGTTTTATGAACTGGTTTGGAAGATCGCTTCGACCGTTCTCATTACATGTTAAACTAGTTTCCAATAAACTAGTTTTTGGAAGGTAGTGAGAACGGTGTCTAACGAATGCAAAATTACCATAACAAGTTTACTATAAGCAAATCAAATTGAATGATTTCAATAGCTTTAAACTGTTCTTGCAAATTTAATTTGCTATTGTAATATTTTTATGAAATGGAATGCTATTAACAGACAATTAGTCACCCATGTTGTATATATTTTTTTTGATAGCAAATTCAGATTAATTTGCAACAGACAATTCATATTATTATTTGGTACACTTTGAAATTGTATCTGTGTTTCTGTTTTTTTTTTTCAATGATTACATGTTCTACATTTCATTGTTTTATCTTTATATAATTTTATTGTCAACATGTTTCAAATTTGTACTTTGCATATGATAAACAATGAATTTAAGCCATACAAATTTTTTGTCTGTGTTGCATGATATTTGAATTAATGACATCAGGGGCCCGTTTAATAAAGCTGTTCGTAAGTTAAGAGCGACTTTAAGAACGACTGGTGATCCTTTCTTACGCGCTAAACCTTCGCCAATGAATAGACCATTTACCACATAAGAAAGGATCACCAGTCGTTCTTAACTTACGAACAGCTGTATGAAACACCCACCTGCTCCTGGGACAGTTGCTCATCTGAAAATGCATTCTTATAAATTAATGTTGCTGCCCTCCGTATAACTTATTTATTATTTTAAAGGGGTAATTCAATGAGCGAAACGCTCAAATTTGTATTGAAATCTGATGGAAAAATGGAGTGATTGAATTTTGAAGTTTGGCAATATATCGTGAATAAAAAGTTTTATATCCTACATAGATTGAATCCTGTATAGTGATTGGATCAAATAGCATCATGTGACCGAATATATTTCAACTCTGATGGTGCGTGACGTCATACCTCGATATATTTTTCGCTATACCAATATTCTGACGTCATAATTTCAGAAAACTGGATATTTAGCTAAACTCTCGGGCGCACCGGCCAGCGAGCTCTGTCTCCCGGGCAAGTCCCGCGATGCGTCGGCGCAGGCACTAATCTGCGTTCCGCTGAGCGCGGTGGCTCGGAAAAAAGTAGGTAATTCAAAGCAAGTAACCGCACTTTGCAAGCTCAGCGCTTAGATTTTGGTTATAAATTATTAAAAGTAGGATATAAAACAAATATATCAGGCGTTTCATTCGAAAGCATAGTGGTAATTATTAATCCTCGTTTGGTCTGGCAAAACTACTATATTTCCCTCGGGGCATCGCCCCTCGGGAAAAATAGTAATTGCCAGACCAACCTCGGATAAATAATTCCACTATACTTTCTCAAAGCCTGATATATTTGTTTAATATGCATGGCATTATGAATATGCAAATAGGTATTAGCTGACCATGTCATGTCCCCAGTGTCCCCGCTTTCCTTTTTCTGATTTCATTATGTGAAATCATTGATATTTATGCATGTGAAAAAAGCATGTCTTGTAACAAAATAACTTTGAGCTGTGTGACGACGAGCAAACGCTACGGCAGGTCGGAGATGATTACAGAGAGATGAACATCGCTTTGCCACGACGCGTCGCAGAGAGCTTGTGACAATAGGATACGCAGCAGAATTAGACGACAGCTAGGCTTTCGTCAGAAACTAGTAATGTAAAATGAGTTCCAAAAGAAACTGATCAAACTTTACAAAGGCACTGCAAAAATTGCACTCGAAATAACATTATTTTTACGCAGGCAAGCTTCAATAACTTCATTAGGCACATGTGAATAATTAAGAGAATGGTTCAATCGCAGAGAGGCTAAATGATGGCCCTCTCATCTACTGGTTTCAGAAACCAAAGTCAGATGGGATTACAAAATTGCCAGATTTTTACATGTCCTTCACGGGCATGTTTTAATGATTGGCTCAATCACAAAGAAGCTACAGGAAATTAACATAAAAATTCTAAATGACTGGAACAACCGAACAGCCACTCGCAGATCCTCCGGGGATATCCTGGTAAGTGGGGGATAGTCTGAACATGGTGTTTATCTGTGTGTGACTGAGTAAGATCAAGAGGTTTCTCATTTTGAACCTCCTCGGTAAGTTACACGCAGACCCACATTTTTCATGGACAGGCGACAGTCCCAACAGTAGTAGGCCTTACATGCGCTTTTCAGACAAATTATCATTCTTTCCAATGAACAACATCTCAGACTCCAAAATTTTATTTGCGCAGCGACACTTTCACTGGTTTGGGTTTACCTCAGAACATCGCCTATCACACCCTCCCCCCTCTCCTTTTATTTTCCTTGTATCCTCTTTTTCTTTGCCCCTTTCTTCCCTTTTTTCCCTTTTTTTCTTTTGTTTCTCCTTTCTCTTTTCCTTCCCCCTATTTTCCCCTCTCGCTTCTTTCTCAATTTTTCCCCACGCGACGGGAGCGCAGATTTACCGACAATATCCAAATAAAAGTAGTGGGGGTGGGTGTCGTACCCTTCCCCCTTTTAGCGACGACCCTGGTGTAGATCTTGGTCACGTACATGAAACTCTTATTCCAGTGAGAAAATCTGGCACCACAGTATTGTCATGTTGCCCCTAGAATATACCCTCGTGACACTCTAGCTGGAAGGAATATTTTTTTCTCTCTCGGCAGAGGACCTCGAATATTTTGAGAAGGAACGCATTCAATTCATGTCAACTAATAGAACTGCTTAGCCTAAAAGAAAGAGCATCTCTAAAACAGAACTCCGTAACTTTACTTAGATTTCTTGTCAGTTTTTATTTTGTCAAAGCTTCATCTGTGAACAATATACACCTCTTTAAGTTCTATTCACTAAAGAGCTGGCAGTTCAAATGTATTTTAGGATGACAATATGACAAACAAAAGATCATTTTGTTTTAATTTCACCAGAACAGTGTTAGTATTGTTGTTCCTGTTATAACCAGGGGAGCGTTTCATCAATATTTTCATCCGACAAGTTGTCAGATCTGACATCTTTCCATGATTTTGATTGGCTGATAGGCACTGTTCCTATGGTAACTGTCGGATAAAATGGGACTCGTCGGATAAAACGTCCGACAATTCCTTTCATGAAACGCCCCCCTGGTGTGTGTTTCATAGAGCTGATCGTAAGTTAAAGGAGAATGAAACTCTTGGAGCAAGTTAGCTTTTGTGAAAGCAGAAAAATCAAAGAATAAGATCAACAAAACTTTGAGTAAAATAGGACTAGCAATAAAAGAGTTATGAGCATTTGAATGTCGAGATCACTAATGCTATGGAGATCCTCCCATTGGCAATGCGACCAAGATCTGTGATGTCACACACGTACAACTCTCCCATTCGGACACTGAAAATATACCCCAAAACATATCTTTTTGCTCATTCTAATCATATGACAAACGATTCATCAATGATATAATGTTGTGAAACCTCTGTACTTGTCATCTCATAAAGAAAACACCTAACCTTGTGATAGACTCTATAAAAGTGAGAATATAAGTGAAATAAGTACTAAAGTAATGAGGGAGTTGTACGTGTGTGATATCACAGATCTTGGTCGCATTGCCGATGGGAGGATCTACATGGCACTAGTGATCTCAATATTCAAATGCTCATAACTTTCTTATTATTCATTCAATCTTCCTGAAACTTTCAACAATATGTTTCTTTGATTTTTCTCTTTGATATGGATTCAGCTAGTTTCAAGGGTTTCATTCTCCTTTAAGAGCGGCTTTAAGAACGACTGGTGATCCTTTCTTGTGGTAAATGGTATATCCATTGGCGATGGTTAAGTGCATAAGAAAGGTTCACCAGTCGTTCTTAAAGTTGCTCTTAACTTACGAACAGCTTTATGAAACGGCCCCTGGTCATAATGAAACTCTCAGTGCAGGAATACACTGAAGTGGACCATAATTATGTAATTAAAAAGATATAGATCTACCGGTATTATAATCTTGAAGCCTTTATTAAGTCGTTTGGAGTCTCTATAGTACAATGATTAATTGGTGACACGACATTTGCTCAGGCGATAATTGCACGAGCTTTATTTCGTCTAGGGTTAGGGTTACAATATAGGGTTTATGGGAGGATTAGGGTAGGATATAGTTAAATCCAAGGTTGAAGTTGGTCATCCCAATATTGGGTGGAATTCACACCGGAGCAAATGTCAAAGAGCCGATTTTTTCATTGAAATAATTATAACCAATATGAGTGCAATTTCGTAATCTTTTTAATATTGAAGGGGACTCGACAAATCAAGATCAAGATAATGAAATAAAAAATTAAAACGGCAATATGTATAATTTTAAAGAAAAATAAATACCTTTTAAATGTGCTTTTTCATTGACCCTAAAGACGTTCGGAGAAATGAGTGCATTTTGTTTATATTTTCATTCAAAATCATAATCATTTCAATATAAGGACAATACCATACTTCATTTCCAGGTTATGGAGACACATTGGTATTAAATGTATAGTTCTGCATTAAACAAGTATCCTTAATAATATGGGTATTTTAATTGACCCTAGATTTTAGTCGTTCGGAATCGTAAGTAAAGTGAGTGAAATAGTCATATCAATATAAGGGTGATATCGTATCTCTGCGTACATTTTAAGAAGACACATAGTACAGGAATTAAACCAAGAGGACTACATTAACAAAATAGATATCCATAATGAATGAAATATAATGAAATAATTAAAGCAGGTCTACATTTGAAGAAAAATGTAATAATAAAATCAATTGATAATGGTTAGTTTTTTATACATCCCATAGAGGTCAAGATTGGATTGAAGATCATATTCATTGATATAATATCGAGTGCAATCCCGTACACACTTAAAATGTTGGGCAACATACTGTCCACTGTGTTGGGTAATGTATGTTGGTAAAATACATTCGATTTGATTTATTTCTTTACCAACAATATTTAAATGTTTACAGGTTATGAAAGTAATTGCATAATAGTTACACATGTATAAAAAATACCATGGTAAATGGAACCAGAAAATAGCACAAGTGCTAATCGAGCCTGGCCCCCAAATATTATGCACATTTAAGAAGGAAAAACAAAACAAAACAAACATTTAAATTGCAATATATTCCTTGTAAAGGGTTATCATAATTTTTTAGTATATTAATTATCTACTGGAGACTTACATGTTGATGGTGTGAATTTATGAAAACAAATAAATTTTTAGAGAATTCCGAAAACTTTTTCTTGATTTCTTCAATTTTATTGCAACTGGTACTTTATTCCAGAAATTGCTACCTAGAAAATTATAATCCAGTTGAGCAAATTTATTACCCAATCATTAGTTCTTATTACCCAATTTGGGCATATTTTAACCGATAGTTGTGTGGACAGTATGCTGCCCAGGGTTGGGTAAAATTTGGCATTTTTTGCCCAACTGGTTCAAGAGTGTACTCTCTTTCTAGGTCAAAGGATATTCACGTATGAATTAACTCAAGTGGCCATTATTCAAAAAAAATGTATTTTGTAAAGACTCTTTCACTCACCTAAAAGATACTCATTCTGGGTTGTGAGTACAGTAACAAAAAAAAATCCTCACTTTGGTAGCCCATGTTTACCATCCCGCCCATTAATACTGCTAACCACATCGTAGAAACTTAGCACAAAGTCGACTGGCCTCGGTGTTCGTCAGTATGTAGAGAATCGGGCGTTATCCAGGTGCTACTAATTGCGAATTCATCAAGAATAAAAAGATACTTGGGATGGATGTCGAATGAGTATTAGATAATACGGGGAGTCCAGAGGAGATCAAGAGAAGCAGACACTATAAGAGTAAGGTATCCTTTCATTCGCCATGAAGACTGCCTTTTAACCAGGTGACCTTTCAGGACTTGGTGAGTACGCATATGCCTTGCTTGCTTGTGTCTTTGTCCCGCATCAAAGTGAGCTGTGTTTTCTGCAAGGATGAAGGTGCCTTGGACCGTCTCGAAGTTGGCAACGGCTTTGGTCTTTTGCCGCATGATGACCAGTAACCTGATGTTGAATGCTGACGTTAAGGCGAATGTGGCACAAAATTGGCAAAATCTGAAAGATCGTGTGCACCGTCAATGTCCAGTTTGGTTTCGCATTCATTTTCTTGATGCCATGCAACGTTGTATTAGAAGCTTCATGAATCTGCTGACAGGAATAGGCAAATAGACGCAACAGATCAGACTAATCGTTATGATCGAGCCTATTACGGTGAGGCGAAACCGTTTTCTGGTTACCAGTGTGTAATATCGTAATGGCCTCGTAATGAGAATGCAGACGTTTGAGCTATAATACCACAGACCGATGCCATTGTACTCAGAAACGAGAGTTGATAGACAAATGGAAAAATCATGCTTATAATCTTGCAGCATTCTTTGCTTTCTACTTAGAACCACAGAAAGTGCCACGCACTCCAGCTTGTGCAGAGAGCCATTTCCGATACGGCCATGATGTTGCATAAGACCCACAGGTGATCTTAAAGTTGTTTTTGGCGCCACAGTACCGCGAGAATGACAGTATTCAAAATCAGGCAGAGAATTATTGTAACAATGTACGCAATATTAGAAGGGTCCATGCTGAAATGCACCCTAGCAATATCAAGACGCTTGGGTAAATACTTGACTGTTAGAGGTGGTTTGGAGATCGTGGCGACAATCCCGATCAATGATGCCCTTTACCACGAGGCTCTCTTGCGGTGATGTGATCTTGCTTCATTTCGAGAAAACGCTTATAAAAAATATGTTATTCCACAAATATGGATGTAAGCTTACACGTATGAGGTGCAAATTAAACATTTAGGAGCAGTTGGAAGCATATTCTCCTGTTTTAATGAGAAATTGATGGATGAGGTTATTTACTTTTAATATTGACAGTGGCTGTAAATTGATTTTTTTCCCATGCCATTGTCGTAAGTCATGGCCCTTGGAAGCGGGGGGTGCTGTCGCCAATCGGTAATCAGAATTCATGTTTTTATTGTGCAACGTATGTTTATCAAGCCGTAAGAAATGTCACATTCCCACGAATGTCGCAAGACTATATCTTAATGCCAGATAAAAATCAGCCTTCATCGACGAAGAAATCTAAAAATCATCCACGACAAACAATCTCAATAGGTTTCCCGAAGACTTAAAAAGAGGGGAGAAATTAATTTTTATATTTTTGTTTGGCAGACTTCTCCAAATTGAATTGTAAGGTGCCTCGATATCCTTTTGACCATGCCCATGTTTATTTGTGAATTCAATCTTCCTCGATTTCATTTGAATGTTTTCTTGAACAGATGAAACCTATTTCTAAGAACGCGTGTTATTCCTATTATTTTCAGTGCGATAAGCAGTGTCATATTTTGTTCTCTTCAATCTAATGTGCAAATAGTTCCAAACGATTTCCTTATGTACGTATATCTCAGAAAAGTCTTATAATAATAATGATAATATTAATAATAATACTACTAATAATAATAATCCGATTTTATATATACAAAAAGAGTAAGAACAGGCAGAAATGAAAAAGAAGATTATCAAAAAGAGATAATTATCAGGGTCGTGTAATTATATACCACTATTATTAAATTGGTAAAACCATGTCACCTTTTGGTCGTCTTACACCCCCTCACCCACCCCTGACACAACGCGGTCTTTATCCCCCACTCTCTCTCTCCTATTAAAGTTGAATCATTTCAAGTAATGAACGCCATTAGTATTTCGACAACTCATGGTGATGATTTGTATGCTTTTTTTATTTTGCAATAGAGAGATAAAAGTGTATGCCAAATCAAACTCTCTACATTAGGTAAATGCGTGCCGTACACTCAATTGATTCTGTTGGTGAGTGACACCTGTCATTGGCCGGAATTATGTGTTTGAGTTGAGTACAATTCAAATAAGAACGTTTTTAGTGATCCATGCACAGCAAACTACTAGATGATTTTAGACATCGTGAACCTCTAGTGTTCGAAACTGGTGTCACAATTTGTTATCCATAGTTTGAACACAACATCAGGGCTCCGTAACACAAAGGTTTGCAATCAATCGCTAAATACCAATGACCAATCAAGATCATCGTTGCATGCGCACTCTGTTTAAAATATTGACTGGGAGCCAATGAGTGCGGTTCTTTCATATTTGCAATTCATCGCAAACCTTTGTGTTACGGAGCCCAGACCATAGTTTTAACTTAAACCCGAGTTCAGAATACAGGCAAATGTGCAAGTGTCACACAGGGGAGCGTTTTATGAAAAGACTTGTCGGACGTTTTATCCGACAAGTACTGTTTTATCCGACAGCTACAATAGTAACTGTGCCTCTCAGCCAATCATTATCAAGGAAAGTTGTCAGATCTGACAACTTGTCGGACGAAAATGTTGATGAAACGCTCCCCAGATGTACAGAAAAACATCTCGTCATGTCAGCATCATGTAGAAATGAATAGGGGCCCGTTGCAGAAAGAGGTGCGATCTAACGCAACTCAAAAAATCTTGCGCAACTTGATTTTCAGCCAATGAAGCACCCGTATTCGGGACTTGCCCTCAATGGCGGCGGCGGAAGTGGGGGGTCCTGTCGCCCCCTAAATTTGAGGTGGGGGCGTTCCCCCCTGATTTTTTTGTTGATAATTTTTTTTTTTCTTGTTAACAAATTTTGGTGGTCCCCCTAAAATATTGGTTAACCTTTTTTTATTTATTTGTTTTTCTTGTCAATTTTGTTTCCTTCGCCCCCCCCCCCAATTCAGGTGGACCCCCTAAAATTGTTGTGGCCCCCCTAAAATATTGGATGATAACCTTTTCTTTTTCTTTTTTGGCTTGTCAACAAAAATTTGTGGTCCCCCCTAAAATTTTGGTTGATAACCTATTTTTTTTTGCTTGTCAAATTTTTTACCTGTGTCCATCCCAAAATTTCAGGTGAACCCCCCTAAATTGTTTGGCTCCCGCCGCCAATGCTTGTCCTTGATATTTTTATTTACGTTTAAACGCAACTCATTCTGCAACAGGCCCCTGATGACTCAATCACGGATCTTCTCATGTTAACATCCTGTATAAGAGATGAAAATATAACGCAGAACGAATCCTACAACGCAGCAAATACATTGAATATTCAAGTCAAATTACAATGAAGTCTTTGTCGAGGGTCGGTGAATCGAAACAACAGTTTTGTCCGACGTTCCAGAGCTGACAAAATTTTCATGTATGTCGTTTTTCTAGAGTCACGGATGAAACTGCTATTTTGATTCACCTACCCTCAACAAAGACTTCACTGTCATGAAGGGCATTTGACAATAGATTATCTACGTTCCATAAAGCGTCTGCGTTGCGCTTGCGAACCCCCCCCCTATTGTCCGTCTCGGTTTTTAAAAATATATTAGTGTTTGGTGTCGCAAACTATTTTTGCACGCGTTTGCCAACCTCCGTTTGAAAAGCTGGCGAATCCCAATCAAATGATTTAGTTGTTGTATTAATCAATTGAGGGGACCATGAGGCAGCCAAGACGGAAGTCACAGAAACGAAAGAGCACCTCTTTCCTCTTATTTTAGTATTTTACTTACATTTAAAATAAAGACTTGATACCATGCAGCCTTGCAGGGTTTCTGCTTGATACTTCAAATGAACTGGCAAAGAGACTGTTTAAGGTGAGCTTTAAGCGTACAAAGTGAAAACATTGATTGCATTAAAAACTGAAGACTTTGGAAACTAAACACAGCTGATTGCTTCAGTGGTGGATGGGGGAGGCAAGTTGATTTGCGAATTGAATTACTAAAACAGAAAAGACATTGCCCCTCCTGATATCGATATAACCGACTTTTTTTTAATGCCCTCCTAGCATGTTTATGGTGATAAACTTTTGTTTAACATGTCAGTTTGTGCGATGTTGCATAATTCTTCCCAACAATTAACTTGTCATTTTACAAATTTTACAAATTGGGGCTATCCTGCATTGATGAAATCATATGGATTCAAGCCCCATGCGCCAAACGCTGCATGCATGCAGGAGTATCGAATAAACTTACAAAACGAACTCATTACAGGTGTAAACATGATTTCAATGTATTTATTCTTCGGGGAGAGAAATTTTGACTCTAAACAATTTCAATATGAAATGCAATACCTCAGTATTCAGTAATATGTAAAGAGCGTATAAAAATCTTCCTTTTGGGGACTTGTTGATAAGATGGTCTAGAGAACTGATCATTCGTTATTGAGAACTTCTGCCTGGGAACAATCTAAAAATGTATTTTGGAGAAATCTGAAGAAAATCACATAATTTTGGTCTTCCGCAATTCATTTGTCAGCTGTAATGAACCTCTTGAGCATAATAGATAGGATCTAAGTGAGAAGGATGCTAAGGTTATGGTCAGTCAAATAAATGAGGTAGATAGTAACGTGATTGAAGAGCACATGATCGGAGAAGGATCCCTTGGGTACTCCACATTTGTGTAACAAGAAACACAGACAGTCCAGAACCTGGATGATAACCTCCATCAGTCGCCTCTAGTGCATAATACATCTTCCAGCGAGTTAGCATGTCTTTCTAGAAAATGAAAATATCGCTGGCAAGAACACTTTCCCTTGAAACGAATTCTCCATATCATTCTCCATTTCTGCAACAACGTGTGTGTTTTAAGAACCTCCAGCTCAATCGTCTAGCCTCCGAGTTTGTTAGCAAATAAAGGATAGGCTGTACCCATGTATTGCTTGCGGAAAATTTGTCCAGAACTACAACGTAATAGTCATCAATATCCATAGCATAGTAGATAACATGAGGCGTCCATAAGACGCAAAAGGTTGCGGACATGATTATGACCGTAAGGTACCCTTTGTAACGTCTTCTAGAAATCCTTTTATCGATGACTGCTTTGAGTTTCCGATCGGGCTTATTCTGCACCTTTACGGGTGGATCTTCAAAGACATTGGAATTATTGTTAACTTCCGTGTCCTTGGGAAGGTTTAGTGTTGCCTCTACCGCTTTTGTTTTTTGACGAACAATGAGCAGTAATCTGATATTGATGATGGAGGTGAGTATCAGCGTCGCACAAGCTGGAAATATCTGATAAAATGTATGTATCGCCGATGGCCAGTTGGATTTCGCGCTGAGATCTTTGTTGAAGCAACGATCTTCGAGGAGAGTCATGAACGGACTGCCGGGGATTGGAAAATAGATGCCGCACGAAAAGAAGATGGTGAAAACAGTCAACGTCACCGCTAAGGATAATCGTTTTCTGGTGACAATATTGTAATACCGCAATGGTTTTGTGATGAGTACATAGAGATTTAAACTGATCCCACAGCGTGACGCCATTGCGATCGAGTTTGAGACTTGGTAGGCAAAAGAGAACGTCAAACTTATGACCTCGCAGGCTTCTTTACTCTCGACTGTAAACCAGAGAAGATGCCAAATACTCCAACTGATTCCAAAACTCATGTCCGATGCAGCCATTATGTTGTGAAGAACCCTCATGTGGTCTTGGAGTTCGGTTTGGTTCCGAATTACAATGAGTACCACTGTGTTCAAAATCACGCAAAGGACAATAGTAATGATGTATACAATACTTTCTGGTGCCAGTTGTCCCGTCGTGGTTGTAACGTTCCCTGTCGCTGAGCCATCCATTTCTTTCCCCTCGATGTTTAAAATTACAGAGATACAATCGGGCTTAGAAGTGATCAAGTTACCACGAGTGGGATGGGAGCGCTAATGAACCAAAGACCACAAGGGGACACTGTTTAATGAAACTGTTCCGCCTCCTCTCGCCAATTAGCGCGCTTTTAGGAAGATTGGTATGCTTTTAGCGAGCGATTGCATAAGGTTGGGGGTAAAATGTTTGGTTTGCTTCAATCGAGACGAGCGTTATAGGTTGAATGTATTTCCGAAGTGTACATGGCAACTATTCATTCGAGCCGCTAATTAAGCGAAGTATTGATAGTAGGTGGGACTAATGGATACGCCAAAGCGACTGATGAGGTATTTGGTCGCTCGTATAGGATGTTAGTTCGGGTCTGTTGATTAAATTGAGGGATGCGGGAGGGGTGCGTTTCCCCTATTATTGTCGGGGGAGGGGTAATGCTGCGAAAAGGTATCGTCTTACATTCCTAATGCTCTTGTGATTTTGTCTAACTGCGCCTCTCTTACAATTCCGACAGACTTTGATTCTAACGGCCGCAAATTCAATTTAGATTATGCCCAAGATTTTAAACAAGTAGCACCGTATTTTCGTCTACATTTACCTTAACACCAGCTGAAGAACGAATGAGAAACAAATGAAATAGGTATACACATTTATTTCTCAGAAGGGTATATGGCTTACAGAACGGTGTGAAGGGGACAGGGTCGTCATTAAATCATTTTTTTGTTCTGTCTGTGCACATTGTTCTTGTTTATTATCAGTTATTGCGGTAACCCGTACCCTTTTTATGCCGATTCGAAAATACTGTACCCGTTTTATTCCTGAAATCGATGTACTAGATTGGAAATATTCATCTGGTTTCCCCACGTCACTAGCCCGAACGAGTCTTCTGCTGGGTTTGACATTCATATTTGAAATTAAAAGTTCTTATCTGAACCTCTCTCAACTTCCTCTTCACGTCTATGTCCATTGGCGGCGGAAGCCAACAAATTTAGGGGGGACGACCAAAAAATTTTGACAAGCAAAAAAAAAATTAAAAAAATTAAAAAATAAGGTTATCAACAAAAAATTTAGGGGGGACCTGTCCCCCCCCCCCCGCTTCTACTGCCTATGTCTATGTCTCTCTGGCTCTACCTCTCTCCTCTCGACTGTCCCGACCCCCTCTCCCCTATCTCTTTCGCTTTCGTTTAATCTCAATCTCTCCTTATTTCAGCTCCACTTGCTCCACCCCCTTTACCCATTCTCCTCCTCTCTATGCACCTCTTACCTTTCTTCATCTTATCACCTACCTTTCACCCCTTTCACGCGTGTCACCTGAAACAAGTATTATGGCAATATTGTAATTGATATATGCTTGTTATTGTCAATTAATACGTCTTTCATCTCATTGGATCAATTTCCATAAACAGCCATGCCTCATGAAAGTCCTCCCAAAAGTGCAATTATAGCAATTGATCATTATTTTCACTACACATGCGAACATAACGAACATGCAATGAATGACATGGAATACAATTTTATGTTTAAAATATTCGCAATATTGTATACCTTATCAATCATTCACACAAGACAGCGACATTTACAACAAATAAAAATAATTGTAAACATTGCGACAAGTGAAGATACAGAGATAGAAAATATCACATTTGATTGATTTGGTGCTTGACAACGGTTCTTATCCATATTGAACTGCATGTTATTGATTTTAAAATTATTGGATTCTACCGTGTGAGTTAAAAAAAACTTTGATACCTCACAAATCTCCAATAAAGGTCTAAATAAATCTTAAACAAGCGCATGCATGTTTATTGAGATACGCAGCTTGTTCTTTATTCAAAACGTGCTTAAAATAATCCAGTGTCAGATCAGAATATATATTTTTTATTTCATTCATTTCATTAATTCATTTCATGATTTACAAAACACGAATAGAGTGCCCTATTTTAAGGTCTAAAATTCACATGTCTATCATGTTCATGATTACAAAAAGTGCTTAAAGAATGTACAGTTTTAGGTCGGAATTTCAATTTCGGCTCGCGTTTCGCGCTCGCATATTTTGATTATTGAAATATTTATCGTCTTCATGGCTATAACTGCAAACAGTCCATACATGTCCCGCTACGATCACACCAAAACGTATGTTAGAAATTTCTGTTCGTGCTTCGAACTCGCAGTAATTATTTAGTTACTTACGCACTTTGTTCAGGACAACCGCATTGCCAGGATTTAATTTTGGAGGGGGCGGTAAGTGCACGCGAAGCGTGCCAACACTTACAGAGCGCGCGAAGCGCGCTCCCTAGGGGGGAATGTGCAGATCTCTCGCGCCAAGCGCGAAGTTTTTGATATCTCATCAAATTTGAATCAAAAGGAGACGTCTCTTGCGTTTCTAATACCCTTATCAACTCGAATTCATTTGACTTGCTGTGATTAAAAACAAAACCTGTTTTCAAAAGAAAAGATGAGCGCCCCAAAAATGGGAAAGATTGAGGAATTCAAAATAATTCCTCTTACCGCGCGAAGCGCGAAAGCTAAGACGTTTTATAAAAAGAAATTTAAGAACAGAAGTGGTATAAAATGCCTACCTTAGTCACATCAGAGTTGATTGTAAAAACTTTAGCCACATTAGATTTATTTAACTCGCAAAACAGAGTAGATGCGGGTATATTCAGGGAGGAAATATTTATTCCCGCGAATGGCGTTGAAGCTCTGAATTTTAGAAATTTCTCTGAGACTTTAACCTGCTCTAATTTTGATATTTCTATAAATAATACGAAGAAAAATGTAGCTCAAAATGTGAAAGGAATGATGCCCGGATGATGCAGGCTTGAAGAGGGACTTTTCCTTTCCCACGCACGCGAAGCACGGAAACTTATGTGAGTTATTTTGGAAGAATTTTTTTTTTTAATTTCGCTCATAATATTAAGCGCTTCCTTTTGTATGATTAAGAAACTGCTGTATGATTAAGAAACTTCTGTGATATTACAAAAATCAAATCAATGTCGCAAAACAGGACAGGAGATGGATGTGCAGCGATATAAATTTAGAAAAAAAGTTTCATCGTACCAACGTTTGCATATAGCACGGCACGAATTCAGTGCTCTCCCCTTTGAGCAGATACTTTAATTGCCAAAAAAATGCTTGCTGAAAAGCGAAAGAAATAGCATTTGGGGACTTCGGGATCGAGTGATGGTATAAAAGTTTACCCGCTCTGAACAGAAGAACCGATAGTTTGTGTCAGTGCAATTTAAAAAAATACTTCTCATACTCTTTACACCCATGTATACTTTATAATTTCTGGCAAGAATGCGATTCCCATGGCCGGGAAGGGGAAAAACGGAGTAGAAAAAAGGTGTGGGAAACAAAGGGGAAAGGCAATTTTGATATTTTCCTGCGCGGAAGCAAAATTTTGTATGAAGAGATAGAAGAACATCTCGTTTAGGTTTTTATTCTTTTGACAAAAAAGAAAGAAAAAAAAAACAATAAAGCTACCATTCTTCCCTTTCATCCCTTCGCTTTTTCTTATTCTCCCTTTTCCCATTCTTTTTTTTTTCATTTGGGGGCTTTTTTTTGGCTACGCGCCTGGTTCAGGATCACAAACATTGCCAAGAATGTTCAATTTTCGGGACAAAATACATGAAGGTTTTATAAGATTGTTATATATTTATTGTTGTTTTCTAAGAATAAAGCTAAGAAATGACTGTTAGGACTACCCCTTCAAAGAAACGAACAAAAATCAACTTTAAGCGGCCGATCGGGCAAAATATGAGTGCAGTTGGTATTTGAATATTCAGAGTAATGTTAAATAAGAGTGGTCCGGAGAGTAATATTCATCATGTAATGTTGCTGTTTCATAAACCTGTTCGTAAGTTATACAATGTTTTACACACAACTTTACGACCGACTTCAGCATGTTCTTAGGGGCTACATATAGGGTTATATAATTTATCCAAAGTTCAAAGAACAGGAGAGCGTTTCATGAAACAAAAACTTTTTTTTCACAGTATTTGATATAAGTTATTGAAATCTGCATCTGATTGACTCAGAGCAAATTTCTATCTAGAAATAATTGACAAGATGCATCATAAACATAATAAAACACCCCATGTTGCTAGTCGCAACTTACGAAACACTTTTTCGAAACGGCTCTCTTGATTAAAAAAAGTATTATGGAATGTAAGACTGTTGTTAAACTTAGTACACATCTTCATTAGATCATGTTTGTCTTGATTAATAAAAAATATGATTTTGATAAGGATTATGATGACGAACTGCATTTGTAAAGCGCCGTTTTTATCTGTAAAAAAAAACACATTCAAATGCGCCGGCTCCCCAATATGTCACATATTATTTACACTGATCTATATTTATTCATATATGTACACACACCCAGACACACATGCACACACACACACACATATATATATATATACATATATATATATATATATATATATATATGTGTGTGTGTGTGTGTGCGTGTGTAGGTGTGTGCAAATCAAGTAACACCCATGTGACCATTAATGCATAGAGAAATACGAACAGCTTCACGAAACGATTCTCTTGATGGAAACAAAAAAAATTATGGGATTGGAATGTCAAAACTATGTTCACATCTTCATTAGATAGTTTTTGTTCATCAATATATATGTGTGTGTGAGATGGTGTGTGTGTGTGTGTTTGTGTAATGTACGTTATATAAACAATGCGGAAACAACATGTTATATAAACAGTGATTATACATGTATATATACATGTATATATATATATATATATATGTATATATATATACAATATATATATATGTATATATATTATGATTTTATATATAGTTTTTTCTCGCATTGTTGGGCCCATATCATCGTTTAAATCGAATGATGAAATGAATATTCTCAATATTTTTGGCAAACTGTTGACGGAAGATATGTGTTTTCCTTTGTCACCTCCAGTGCGGCAGCCACTAAAAACTATGTTGCACTTATGCGCCAAAAAATACGCCTCTTTTCAAGGCGCAATCTTGAACCTGCGTGAGCTAGAGGCTGTTAGTAGCTTCCTGCTACGTTTTTGCATGCATGCCGTGGAATCTTTTCTAACGACCAGCAACGCGTTATTTTTATGTTTTTTTTTTAATAAATCGCATTTTGCATTGAATGTGAAAGTGCCATGAAGAAAAATTATTTCATCATTAGTTTGGCATAACGTTAAGAATAATAAAATCATAATTTTGCTTTGCGGCAAGCCCTTTGGTCGGAGTATAAGTCAAAATCTGCTTCAAGTCGCAGCTGATGATGACGTCATTACGATTTTGATTTGAATTATCTTTTATTCCTACAGGAAGGCTCGAACTAGACTGAATTTCGATTTCAGTAGTCCTACCACTATTGTGACTCTGATCGCTAAGATTTTATTGGTTGGAAATAAATGTTCATATCAAATTTCATTGCATTTTTTTGGACTTCGGATCGCAACGAATCGCATAGTGTGCGCCGGGCCTCACACTGCCATAATGCGTAATCTTGCAGCTTCATTTTCCATTTAAGATCCTCTCGTAACAAAGCTGAGCCCAAGCTCCTTTTTTTTTTGGGGGGGGGGGGGGAGAGCCACCTTGTCAAAAAAAAAATCGACAAAAACGGTCGTCCATTAGTGTAGAATGGCTCGATAATTGTCTCCTCATGAATTTGACAAGCGAATCAAATGTTTAAAAGGATCTCAAGTCCAGACGCGGTCGACATCTTGCTATTTCTTGGTTGCTACTTTTGTAGGAGGGCGAGTACATACTTTGTAGGCCTACGGCCCTGCACAAATTGACGTTTTAAAAGCTTAATTCTTTTAATTATACCAATTTGAGGAAACCTCCTTTTAGAATGATTGTCCTTGGTGATGGCCGAGGAGGCGAAAACGAAAGCATTTCTCCCAATGTTAGCGTAATAGCCCAGTTGGTAATTAGCTCATATGAACTGGAATTTTTCTCGGTCAAATGCATTTCCAAGTGAGGCCAGGGAAGAATATACAGCGTGTTCCATAAAAATGCTAATGTCACTCAAGATGGATATAATATTTAGATTACAGCATTGTATTGTTTCTATATTTTGCAGCCGTAGACCGCAATTTATTTTCCACATCTGGATGAAATTTTATATGAAATGGTCCAATGATCACAAAGATGTGAGCAATTTTTGTCATTACATGCACATTCAGTAGACCTCGGTCTCCATCCAAGTTTTGTAGTAATGTGTGTAGTAAGGTTCAGCAAACAAGATTCTATTCAAGTGATGCAAATTATATCTATTCACGTTTGATTTGATTTTATTTGATTTCAATTCAGCATTCAAGATGAATCTGCACTATAATATCTACAAAGGTGATACATTTAAGTTTTACAAAACAATGGTCATGCTAAAGCAACAAATATTTACAAGAAGCATTATTTTAATTGAAAGAAAATATCAGTTTAAAAGAACGCAGGAGACCGCCATCGTGAGCGATTAAGCTTGGAAATGATGGCGGCCTCGTTCAGTCACGGGCTCAAATCTGCATGATGAATAGATATTCTCGCATATTTATCATTCCACATATAACAAATCAAACTAGCTGAACTTGACTACACATGGTATTTAATACAACATTTGGATTGAAAGGTTTTTCTGATGAGCTCTGGAAGAAAGGCTCATATCTCTGTGTTCAACCATATCGCTAACAATGTAAGCCAGTTGTAAAAAAAAATACAGCCTATAGTTTATGATTTTGAAATGATATACAATTTGATTTGGTAATTTTCGCATTATACTCATAAGATTGCATTTAGCATTTTTATGGGACACGCTGTATGGATAGGTGACCATGAAAGCTCCCAGTCACACATGCGATACCGACTCCAGACCGATTACAAAGTTATTACCTTTCTTTCAATGGCAAACCATCGGTCGGAAGGGAGTATGTTTCTTTGATGTGACTGTACGTAGTATTGTACTGCGCGTCCCCCCAAAAAGAATTTCCCTCTGACATAGGGCCGAATTAATTCCAAAATTTGGTATACTCATTAAATGTTGAGTAGAAAGCTCATTTCATGTTCTAACTTCTTTGAAAATTTCATTGGTCGCGCTTCAGCGGCGGCATGCATGCAAACTTGGAATGGGCTGAAAAGCACCGCTGTTACATAATAGACTGTGTATTCAAAACTACTGAAGCGAGACCAATGAATTTTTATTGAAGTGAAAACATGAGATAAGCTTCCTCTATCCTTACATTTATAACTGAGAATAATTTTGGAAGTAATTCGGCCTTGTATCAGAGGGACATTATTTTGGGACGCGCTGTATATTCACAAAACGAGATTAACTCTGGCAATATAAATTATATTCCCTATTTCGATATTTATTCCTCTTTCCTTCTTTCCATCGCAAATATCTTCAAGAAAAACTTTAATCCATTTCAATAACCTTGTTGATTTTTATACTGTGCACTGACCAGGGCCCCGTAACACAAAGGTTAGCGATCGTATGCTTGATTTTACGCTTGATTGTACATTGTATTCAATGCAATCAATCGTAGAAAAATGTTCTACGATCATTGCTAAGCTTTGTGTTACGGGCCCCCGGTGTGTGAAAATGTTTTGCTATAGGCCTATCAGTCACATTTGCTCTTCGGCGGCCATACGGCGAGTCGAAAACAGCCGCTTTATTCATTTTTATTCAAACAACCTGTATGTAGCTGGTACAAAAAATGTTAAAACGGCTGTTTTTGACTCGCCGTACGGTCGCCGTAGAGCAAATGTGACTGATGTATTAGACAGGGCCCTAGGAACGAGTTTTTTTTTCTACGGGGGTTGCTGATGTAAATTTGAAAAGCAAAAAAAAAAAATCACTACAAAATGGAGGGAGATCATTTTGGTTTCATTGTTTTTTCAATTTGCATACATCTTCCAGCAGAATACCTTGGGGTGATGCCTTTGGAGAATAATACACGCGCAGCACCCCCAATTGATTTTTTTTTTTTGGGGGGGGGGGGTGCTTCAGCACATGGTATTAGGGCACCGACACGACGATTTGTAATATTCAACATATTCAATGACTGCATGTGCTCTATCTCTTAAACATGCGCAAGGAACACATTGACGAAGCTTGATCCCCCGATAACATAAATTGGCAATATAATTTGTGATTAAGTGGGTAATTAGGAGTCAACTACCGAAACCCTATTAATTTGGTCGCTATAATGCATCAAGTGTCATTTAAAGAAAAAAAAAGAAACAAGAGAATACTTCAACCTAAATTAAAACAGAGACACTTGGTGATGATAATATCGCAGATTGTTATCAAACTGGTGAGCGAGGGTAGACACTTTGTTGACGTTTCTATCGGAAATATTATTAAATTTGATTAGGGGCGACGTCAGTTTTTTTTAAGGGCGATCAAGACGGTTTATTTTGGCAGTCTGTATGTTGGTCAGAAAGCAGTTACTCTGTAGGCCTCCTTATCGGATAGTCTAATATCACATGGACTAAAACGCATTCTTGTCTACCATGTCTGCTAGCTAAGCTCCTATAAAATTTGGTCTACAATACACTAAGTCTTGGTCTAATACCCACTTAGTCTAGCTCTTATTTATGCTGATGCCTAATCGGTTTTTTTTTCTCCGCCTATCTATCTTTTTTTTTTACTTTGTTGAACAAAAAATTGGTTTATTAACAGTCCATCTAACTACATATGTGTTAAACCAAGTGCATATTAGACGAAATAGGTAATGAAAATTAGACAAAAATATATGGGTTAAAGGACAATTAGACCAAATGGTAAGTAGACCAACTGGTTGTAGACGAACTAGGAGTAGACCAAGTGGGATAAGACGAAACGGAATGTAGACGAAGTGGGTGTAGACCAACGGATTTTTTTGACTTTTTATATCATTTCATTTCATTTATTGTTTCTGCAACTTTTCATAAATAATACAAAATGACAAAGAAAATACATAATACATAACAAAATATTTTACCATAAAATTAAGAACTTGGTTGGTTTTTTCTTTAACATAAATATTTGAAAAGGTCCCCATTTTCTTCAAGACGCCCTATTATGTGACGTCATATTATATTAACAAATACTCGCAGGCTATAGAGTAAAAAACCCTATTTTTCACAATCTTCTTTCTTCTACCTTTATTTTCCGCCTTTTTTTTTCATGTTTCACTAAAAAAAGTATTAAAAAAAACATGGGGACGGTTGCCCCCTCCCCCATCCCCCGTGATACGGCCCATGGGATTTGACATCGACAAAGGATGAGATGTGATGGAGATAGAAGCGACTGATTTACCGCTTCCTCCCCCCTCTCTCTCTCCCTCTCTTTTCTCTCTCTCCCTCAATTAATTTCAATTTCCTCTCCCTCGCCCCTCTCTCTGTCGTTCATACAAGTTGTATAGAACCATCATTCTTGGAGTACATGGACAAACCAATAGGCGAGGTTCGACGCCCCTGCATGCCTCTTTCCAATCTCAAGTGCTTGCCAATAAAATGCTCTCATTCATTTCACAATTTTATTATCATCTACGCGAAAGTGTATTCTGTGTGCACTCGAGTTCAATTAAGGCTTGGAATTGTCATGAGCATCAGAGCTTTAATAGGTAGTGGCGTAATGAGCCGAAAATTTGAGGGGATCGAAGCGACGAGCAAATAAAATTGATTATTTTTCGTAACAAAAATCTAACTTTGTGAGAGATTTTTACGAAATATTTAGAAAATATCATATTTCACCATTCTCTCTTGCCTTTTCATTCCTTATCTCCTTTTTTTTCTCGGTCGTGAAATATTTGGGGGCTCCATGTCCCCAAGCCCCCCCCCCCCCCCCCCTGTACGCCAGTGATCATGGTTCTGATGAACCATGGGCGGTGATTCCAGATATAGGGACCGGGGACGTTTCTCCCCCATCCAATCCGTACATAAGCCTATTTAAAGGACAAGTCCACCCCAACAAAATGATTTGATTAAAAAGAGAAATATCCAACAAGCATAACACTGAACATTTCATCAAAATCTGATTTAAAATGAGAAAGTTATGACATTTTAAAGTTTCGCTTAATTTCACAAAACAGTTATATGCACATCCTGTTTGCTATGCAAATGAGGAGACTGATGACGTCATCCCCTCACTATTTCTTTTGTATTTTATTAAATGAAATATGAAATATCCTAATCTTCTCCTCATGGTCAAGTGAAACAGTGATTGATTCCTCCCTGAACATGTGATATTAGCATTGCTTAATACTATATGGTTCAGTCAAGTCGGTCCATATGGTCATATCTGTAAACAATGAAATATTGTACAATTCAAACAAAAACAAAAAAAAAGAAATAGTGCGTGATGGACATCATCGACTGACTCATTTGCATGTCACTGAGTTGTGAAAAATAAGCGAAACTTTAAAATGCCATAACTTTCTTATTTTACATCCGATTTTGATGAAATTTTCAGTGTTATGCTAGTTTGAATTTTCTCTATTTATTCAAATCAACATTTTGTTGGGGTGGACTTGAACTTTAATATCGAGATTCATCTTGGTCCCAAAGTGTGACCAAACATCTAGCAATTAACATTGACTTGTCCGAGTCAGAGAGTTTAACAGGGGCCGCGGAAGCGGGGGGGGGGGGAGCTTCAGCCCCCCCCCCCCCACTTTTTTTCCAAAAACCGTGTACAAAAACGTAAAAATGACCATAATTATGATTGTGATTTTTTGCATGGTCAGCCCCCCACTTTGAAAACCGTTCCGCAGCCCCTGTTTAATACTGTTTTCAGTTAGCCCATGGACCTACTACTCTGAGTAGTGGGTCCATGGTAGGCTAGCATGTAATCTAGGCGGAGGCTGCAGTTATTGTCTTTGGGGAATATTCCATTTTCAACATTATTCACTTTTCAGTTCTTCAATGAAATTGGCGGCATCACAGGTCACCATCATCACATGTCGCTACCAAAAGCTACAGTATCCCTTCGTATTCTTATGTACTTCTTTAGGTAGTGGAAGCTCAGAATGAATATGCATTTCTTTGTTACTTCATTCTTTTTACCTCCATTCAGAGATTGATTCAATCACAGAAGTGCTATAGCCCCTAATAGTCGATTAGACATTTTTCGAACCTAGAAATGTTCTTTCCGATGAAGTTTTTTTCTTGATTCGTGTTCGCATGGGGTCCTAGAACAAATTCAGCTTGGTTGCCTAAACGGCAACTTTGGGCAACTTTGCTAATTTGCATAAATCCAAAATGGCCGCCAGATACCAACTTAAAAAACTGAACTTTTGAATCCCTTGCAGCAGGATGATGAGGAATACCTCTTTTTAGGGGTTTTGGTGTGCGTAGAATCCATTTCTAATATCAATTTTGCCACATAAGAAGATCTTCAGGCTAACTCCAAGATGGCCGCCAGACGCCATGTTGAAAAATTAGATTTGAACCCCTTGCCCCAGAATGATGAATAATACCTCTTTTTTGGCGTTTTGGGGTGTGTAGAATCCATTTCTGTTATCTATTTTGCAAAATAAGGTCATCTTCAGGTTAATTCCAATATGGCCGCCAGGTCGACGCCATTTTGAGAAATTAACTTTTGAACCCTTTGCCCCAGAATGATCATCAGTACCTCTTTTTAGGTGTTTTGGTGTGTGTAGAATCCATTAATGTTATTAATTTTAGATAATAGGATCATCTTCAGGTTTAATTCAAGATGGCCACCAGATGTCATCTTGGAAACTAGAGCTTTGAATCACTAATCCCAGAGTACTATAAAGCAACTTATAATAAGGGGTTTAGGTTGTGTTTCTGTAAGTTTTCTCTTTTTCAATAGATGGTCTGCTTCAGGGTAAATGGCCTATAACGTATAGTAAGATGGCTGACAGGCCTAAGCTAAAAAAATATATTACTGAAACCACTTTTCGGAGACTGATAGGACCTCTTTGGAAGGGTTCAAGCAGCGGTAAACACTTTCTCTTCACTTTGTGTCTCTCACAATTTGTTTAACATCTGTCATGAAATTACATATTTGTACAGCCTTTGAGCAAAAACATAACATATTTCTAATTTTAACAAGTTCGGGAAGCTAACTTGATCAGTCTTAATCCAACTCGCCCATAAGGCATTCAGGGACATCCTCTAAGCTTCCTCGCGGTCTTCACCATCCTGATCTAAACAAGGCTCAAAACCTCTTCCTAGACTTCCTCCATCTCGAAACTTTCGTCATTTCCAGTTTTGACATTGTGAACGATAGTGTATGGATTGCAGCATTCCACCTGAACTGTTATAGAAGGTCGTACATGACAAATGCTCTTTGTGGCATCCACATATCTCAGTGCTGCAGTTCTTACCCTGTGACCTACATTGACAGCGAATTACATCAATCAGTTCAGGTGGAGTAGGGACACCTTGAGCAATGACAGGAACGGGGATTTCATCTCGGATCTCCCATCCAAAGTGAGCTATATCCCCGGGCTCATCGGGGCTGGTACTGATCTACAGCTATCAAAAGGGCTCGAAGCCCATGCAGCAACAGATTATTAGATGTTGGAGGCAGGGCCATTACTTCAGGATTATCTTTCTTCTTGATGAAGAGGAAGAAGCGAGCTGACTCCATAGACACATCTGGTTGATGGCCATACATAGCAAGACAGAAGGGTTTTGCTGCTTCCATCAGAACTGTGAGAGTGGTCCCTACCTTTCCAAGTATATTAGCCAAACCTTGACAATCCCTGGCAAGTATAGTGTGTTGAGTGCACTTAGCTTGCCCTTGCCGTATGTGTGATTTCGTGTCGCATCCACTGAGGGCATGAACATCAAGCAATTGCAAACATTTGATCCCAGGTCAACACAGATTGTATTGATATCCAGTATTATACCATCTCACCGTTCCATTTGTACCTTGCACTATAGCTCCGCCTGATTAACCCAATAGTCAAGCAAGACAAAAATGTCTGTGTCATCGTTATAAGCACACGAATCACCTTCTGACCACAGCTTGCTGCAAGATATAAGAGATCAAGGTGATATCTACCTCATCATGAGTTAACACACCATCAGCAAGTGTCTCCATTGTCGTATGCTACCCTAGACCATTGACCTACTACTAGATCCATGCCTAGACTGAAGGTAGGCATACTCGACACGCTTGCCAGCCTCCGTCTGTTGTTCTTGCTCCTCGTGATATCTCTCGTAGGCAGATTACTGGTGATGGAGATTTTATGGTCTATGATAACTTCACCAGCTCTTAGCATTCTCTCATAATCCTTGACAGAAATGTGATTGTACACGTCGAAAAGTGCACTCTTCTTTCTTCCATCTGTATGGTGACTCAAATGTCATGGGGAAGGTGAGGTGAGATCTAAGGAAGTGCTACCATGGGGAAATAATGGAAGTGTCGAGATGGAGAATATCAAGGGAGATGTCTTTGAGCATTGTTTAGATCAGGATGGTAAAGACAACGAGGAAGAGGAGATCCCTGAATACCTTGAGGTTGAGTGGAAATCGAGTAAACTTCTCGAACTTGCTCAAACTTATTCGAGAGGAACACTACACACCACTGAAACATCTTATAATAAGCTGTTATATATTAGTCTGGTATGAGTGGTCATGAGCTCAAGCTTTCCAGATGACATCTGGTAGCCATTTTGTATTAGACCTGTAGATGATCCTATATTGTAAAAGTTATAACATAAATGGATTCTACACACCCCAAAACCTCTAAAAAGAGGTATTGCTCATCATTCTGGGGCAAAGGGTTCATAAGTTAATTTCTTAAAATGGCGTCGATCTGGCGGCCATCTTGGATTTGACTTTAAGATGACCTTATATGGCAAAATTAATAATAGAAATGGATTCTTCACACCACAAAACCCCTAAATAGAGGTATTACTCATCATTCTGGGGCAAGGGGTTCAAAATTTAATTGTTCAAGATTGCGTCTGGCGGCGGCCATCTTGAATTTGACCTGAAGATGTTCTTATTTGGCAAAATTGATAATAGAAATGGATTCTCCACACCACAAAACCCCTAAAAAGAGGTATTCCTCATCATTTTTGTGCAAGGGGCTCAAAAGTTAAGTTTTTAAGTTGGTATCTGGCGGCCATTTTGGATTTATGCAAATTAGCAAAATTGCCCAAAGTTGCCGTTTGGGCAACCAAGCTGAATTTGTTCTAGGACCCCATAGGAACATGAATCAAGAAAAAAACTTCATCGGAAAGAACATTTCTAGGTTGGTGTACTGAGACTATGGGACTGTCAAATCGACTATAATCCAAAGTCACAAAATGGCAAAAGAACAGTGGAAATGAGATGGAATTAAACAAGCTTCCAAGTTCATTACAAATGTCCTACGGCTACACGGGCACGTTAGGGTGATTGGCTCTGTGTGTCTCTCATACAGCCTCGCGCAGACACACACACCGTTTTCAGATTATCCACTGTACTGCTTCTTCCTTCCGGGACATCCCCGGATCTGTGTGTTGCTGTGTGATTGTTCCAGTCCTTCAAAAGTTTGTTGTTGACTGCCTGTAACTTCTTTGTGATTGAGCCAATCACTGACACGACCCTGATATCCCTTTTTTTAATCTTCGTTATCATTTCTGCCCGTTCTTACTGCTTTTCTTTTTTTCTCTCTCTTCTCATTGTTTGCTATACTTTTAGTGCGTCTTATGAGTTGCATGTACATAAGGGAATCTTTTGGAACTATTTGCACTTTAGAGTGAAGAGAATAAATTTGTCACTTAGCTTGTTCCACTGAATTTGATAATAATAATAATAATATGTTCCGTTTGTATAGCGCAGCTACTATAATTACATATACTCCACTGTGCTTGATTTTTGGTATTATTACCCCGGCTGTAGCTGAGCCGCCGTATAGGCGCTAAGGCATTCAAGGAAGAAATCCTACCATTCACCTCACCTGGGTCGAGTGCAGCACAGTGTGGGTAAATTTCTTGCTGAAGGAAAACACGCCATGGCTGGAATTCGAACCCACGTCTCTCTGATTGAAAGACGAGAGTCGTAACCACAGGAACACTAGTAACCACTAGACCACGATGCCCCCACATTTGTGTAAATAAAAACCTTCTTAGAAATAAGTTACATCGTTTCAAGAAAACATTCAAATAAAATCGAGGAAGATTGAAGTCACAAATAAACATGGGCATCGACCGCATCGTCAAACGGCTAGAGACATCTTTCAATTCAATTTGGAGAAGTCTGCCGAACGAGAATGTAAAAATCAATTTCTTCCCTCCTTTTAAGTCTTCAGGGCCCCGTCTTACAAAGAGTTATGATTGATCCAATCAATCGTTACTCTTTGGAAATCCATCAGTGTCATTATTTTTGTCTACATGCAGGAAATTTGCAAATTGTCAAGAAATCAATAAATTTATTGATATACATTCATATCTAGAATTTTTTTAACAAATATGCATACTGGATGTTGCCGTTGCTCACTTTCCATATAGTTGAGATTGATCAGATCAATTGCAACTCTTTGTAAGACGGGCCCCAGGTAACCTTTTAAGATTTTTTTCTTTTGTCGTGAAATTATTTTCAGATTCTCTTCATCGATAAAGGCGGATAGCGGGCGATGAGCGGGAATGTTTGACACTTCTAACGGCTTGATAAACATAAGTTGTACAATGTTAACTTGAATAGTGATTACTGACTGCCTGACGCCAATGGATTGAACATGATTCAATTTACGGCCTCTGTCAATATCGTATGTAAATACTATCATCCATCAGTTTCTCATTAAAATTCGATTGGAGAATAGTCATGCTACCTACTCGTAAATGTTTAATTTGTTCCCCTTGGGCGTGATCTTGCATCCATATAAAGAATAAAATGTCTCTTTTTGTAAACGTTTGCTCGAAATGAAGCAAGATCACATCACCCGTGGAGAGCCTTGTGGCATACGGCATCATCAATCGGGATTGTCACAACGATCTTTGAAACACCTCTGACGCCACGGGCAAGTCTTTATTCAAGCGTCTTGATATTGCTAGGATTTAATATGCATCTCATCATGGACTCTTCAAATATTGCGTACATTGCTACAATGATTCTCTGCTTGATTTTAAATACTGTCATCCTCGCGGTACTATGGCGCCAAAAACAGCTTCAAGATCACATGCGGGTTCTGTACATCATCATGGCCACATCCGAAATGGCTCTCTGCGCAAGCTGGAGTACGTGGCACTTTCTGTGGTTCTCAGTAGATAGCAAAGACTCCTGCAAAATTATAAGTATGGTATTTCCGTTTGTCTATCAAGTTTCATTTTTGACCGCAATGGCATCGGTCTGTGGCATTAGCTTGAACCTCTACATTCTCGTCACGAGGCCGTTACGATATTACACACTGGTAACCAGAAAACGGTTTCGCCTCACCGTAATAGGCACGATCATAACAATTAGTCTGATATGTTGCGTCTATTTACCTATTCCTGACAGCATATTCATGAATCTTCTAATACAGCGTTGCATCGCCAAGGAAATGAATGCTAAACCAAACTGGACATCGACGGTGCACACTATCTTTCAGATTTTCCCCATTTGTGTCACATTCGCCTTAACGTCAGCAATCAACATCCGGTTACTGGTCATCGTGCGGCAAAAGACCAAAGCCGTTGCCAACTTCGAGACGGTCCAAGGCGCCTTTATCCTTGCAGACAACACAACCAACTTTGATGCGGGACAAAGACACGAAAAGGCAAGGCATATGCGTACTCACCAAGCCCTGAAAGGTCACCTGGTTAAAAAGCAGTCTTCATGGCGGATGAAAGGATACCTGACTTTTATAGTTCTCTCTGCATCTTTCTGTGTCCTCTGGACTCCCCATATCATCTACTACTCCTTCGACATCCATCACACGTATCTTGCTGTTCTTGATAAATTCGCGATTAGTAGTACTTGGATAGTGCCTATTCTGTACATATCAACGAACTCCGAGGCCAGACGACTTTGTGCCAAGTTTTTACGATGCAGTTAGCAATAATGGGCGGGATATAAACATAGGCTACCAAAAGTGACTGGTTTTTATTCATTGATTGTACTCACGACTCAGAACGAGTAACTTTGAGATAGGGAGAGTCGTTATAGAATACGTTGAGGTGTAGCTCAGTGGATAAGAGTAGTCTCCGGACTTTGAACCACAAGGTCCGAGGTTTACATCCCATAGCAGCACTCGCGTCCTTTGGCAAGGCATTTATCTACGTTTGCCACTCTCCACCCAGGTGTAGTAAATGGGTACCTGGTTGGAAGGAATTCCTTAGATGCTCAAGCACCCGATCAGGGTAGCCATGCTAAAGCCGGTGTAATATTTTATGCACCACTTAGAAACATTGTATTATGCGCTATATAAATGTTGCATATTATTATTAGTATTAATAATAATACATTTTTCTTAAATGATGGCCACTTGATTTCGTTAACGTGAATCTCCTTTAACTTAAGATACTACGAGATTGCACTGTTATCGATATAATTATGTCAATGACTTGACTCCGGTCTTGACTTCTATCGGATGAATGAAAAATAACTATTATTATTAATGCGATTATATATTTTTTCTTAACATGCAAGCCTTCTGAATTAATTATTTCATTATGTTTCACTTATTATGAATATTTATTTTTAAATACAGTCCTCTTGATTTATTTCCTGTACCTCTATGTGTCTCCTTAAAGAGGAATATACGATATCACCATCACATCAATATGAATATTTTAATGGAAATATGAGCAATGACTATACCTATGATTCCGAACGAATAAATCTAGGGTCAATTAGAATACTCACATAATTAAGAATACTTTCAAATGTAGAACTCTAGATTTAATTCCTGTGTAAATGTGTCTCCATAACTTGGTAACATAGTATGATATTGTCCAGATATCGATGTGATTATTTGAACGAAAATATAAACAAAATGCACTCATTTCTCCGAACGTCTTTATGGTCAATGAAAAAGCTAATTTATAGGGTATTTATTTGTCTTTAAAAATATACAAATTGCCCTTTTGAATTTTTATTTTATTATCTTGATTTTGTTGAGTCCCCTTCAACCTTAAAATTTTTACGAATTTTCACTCATATTGGTATAATTATATCAATGAAAAAAATCATTGTACTAGAGACTTCAAACGACTTACTTTAGGGTCTTAAGATTATAAGGTATTATGTCGCTAAAGGGGGGGGGGGGGGGGGTGAGACACCCTCCCCCACTACTTTGGATATCGTCGGTAAATCTGAGCACCAGTCAGAAAAAATGAAGAAAGGGGGCGAGAGGGAAGAGAGTAGGGAAAAGGAAGAAAGAAAAAGGGGGAGGAGAGAAAAAGAGAAAATAAGAAAAAGAAAAAGAAAAAAATGAAAAAGGCGAAGAAAGGGGCAAAGAATAAGAGGATAAAAAGGGAAAACAAAAGGAAGGATTAAAAATGAGAGAAAGGTGGCGTGATAATCGAGGTTTTGATGTAAACCCGGGAAAGTGTAGTGTTGCAAATAAAGATGCGGAGGCTGAAATGTTGTTCATTGGAAAGGATGATAATTGGAAGTTGTGCAGTCGCATGTACTGTTAGACTGTCTCCTGTTGGAAAAAAAACCCGATAAAATCACGCAGGACTGTTAAAAAAATAGTGAGTGAGGGACATCATCGACTGTCTCATGTGCATGCCAGATATATTCGAACATTGGAAATCTCAATTGTGCTCCCCCCCCCCTCTCGCCATATTTGAGGAGAGATTTTCGCCCATGATGATTACAAACACTGATCAGAATATTCAAATTCCTGGTCTAAACACACAAAACGTTAAAAAAAAAAAAAAAAAAAAAAAAAAAATGAGCTCGCGCTTCGCGGTCGCGTCATTAGGCTTCATGAGACATCATATCTTGTTTGTAAGAATGAAGTTAAGATTTTGGCGGCGGATCGGGAAAATGTGAATAAAATTATGTTTCGCTCTCTCAAAGCTATTTAATTAATTTTGCCCTTTACTCGTAAAGGCACTGCCCCCCCCCCAAAAAAAAATAGAAGACAAAAATCCTTCACAGAGAACAATTGTGTCAGTCACCCCCCCCCCCCCACCATGAATACCAATCGTCACCCATGGTTAGCCTATGGAGGACAATGATGGCGACTGTGAATGATTAAAAAATTAAAAATAGGGTCCATGGATAATTAATTAGTTTGAGAGTCACAGCAGTCCAGTAATCAATACGTCTATAGCAGAATAAACATTTCTTCATTCTTCCCTTCATCTTCCCACTCATACTCATTTAAAGAATATCATTAAAAGAATTGGTAATTTCGTCCAACCCTTATTCCTTGTCCGTATTTTGTTTCATGTATGAATAGCAAGATCTTGAGAGTATATCAATAATCCTTAGCCATGCAAAGGCAAAAGGTAATAGAATATTGCCATTATGTGTGATAATGAATTGATGCCTAACTCCAATGTAATCATTTATGCAAACATTCAGAGCAAAAATAGAGGAAGTAATCTGTTTGATGGGTGTGTGTGTGTGTGTGTGTGGGGGGGGGGGTACTCGATTCCAACTGCTGTTGTCAGGGGCGGTGCCACGATATTTTCTTGGTGGGGGGAGGGGGCAAGATGACTTCACGATGACATCACATCTTGTGGAGGTATTATAACATGGCGCATGTATCTTCGTTTTATATTTTTCTTCCTTTTTTCCCACCCTACCGCCCCCTTTCACTACTCGAAAAAAAAATCATATAGGCGGTCACCCCCCCCCTCCTGGCGACTGTCATTTACACATTTTATCTATTTTGGATCAAAGACATAAAATGCACTCCGGGCAAACGTGGTCAATGTTGGCTTAACCCTAAAAGGACTGGGCTATTTGAGATGTATAGACTTTCTGATCTCGGCCGCCGTTCACGCGATCGCGCCGACATTTGGCACGCACATCCTTTACCACATAAACTTCAAGCTAGTATAAACAAAAAATTCTGAAAATGATTTTTTTTTATTCATTATGAATAAAATATGCAAATTTATTCATGAAAAACATTATTTGCACATTTAACACCCAATATCACTTCAAATTTTCTTCTTTTTTTTGCAGAGAAGTAATTTTTGTAATCTAATTTAAAGGTTTCCACAAAGAAAGATTGCGAAAGCCAATTTTTTTCTTATATGTATTTTTTTGTTTTGAGAATTTCTTATGTATTTCTTTGTTTTTTGTTCATCTTTTGTTTTTCATTGTTTTTTTTTTCAATGGAAATTATTACTGACCATTTAAAAACTAAATTAAACCCTAAATTAATTAAGCAGACCAATTAGAACGAAAAATAATCACCCTTTTATGAATTTCATCTCCCATAGACTTTGTACACAAAGTATAAAAATGAGCCATTTTCGGCATGACATTGTCTCGTAAAAAGTCACATGACGTCCGATGCTATACCCGTACGTCACGAATTTGGTCTCAAAAGTTGCACAAGACTTCACAGAAAGGCCCCAAAAGGCCCCCAGTCCTTTTAGGGTTAAGCATGAATAAATACACCTTAACCGATCTTAGCGATGGAGACAAATTTGTGTAGGCCTACATAATGAAACTTGATAGTGAAAACATAATTGATAATTTCTGTAAGTTCATCAAAGCAATAATGAATATGAGGGGAGTTCTAACATTAATTATTTTTTTCTTTCATTAAGACTATTTAAAATCAATGTATACCAAAGATATATCTCTACCATAATTATAGATATATATGTATTTTAATGTTAATTTCTTATCTGTGTTCGATAACTAGATAAACATATATGTTTCTTTATATTGTATTATGTTATACTTTCATCATGTTAAATTTCAATACGTTATTTTCTCTTTATTTATAGATGTATATCAATATTTTCCCGTCAATTAATTGGAAATCTATCGAAATTGTATTATGCGATAAAATTAACTGATGTATTACTGCTGTATAAGATATACTATTGCAATTACTTTTCTTATTTGTAAAGCAAAATGACCATGCCAAATGAATGAAGTTTATTAATAATTAATTCAAATTCATGTATTTGTCTTTTGGTGTTATCCAATAAAAGCGACTTTAGAGAATTTCTCAACACTATTATATTTCTATCCAAATTTTGACATATAATTTCCAAAGTGTAACATTTTCAAAAATCCGAAATAAAAGTTAAGTTGACAACTATACTGCGAAAAAAATAAAAGAGAAATCGACAGATTATACTAAAGAAATCATGAATGGGTAAGTTTGTTATTGAATAATGATACCTAATTCTAAACATTAAGTACTGCGTCCTGTTCCTTGAAAACGAAAACAAATAATAATCCCTCGCCAGTCTCGTTTATGATCCTTCCTTTTAAAGAATATTTAATAGAATTTCGACCAATATCTTTCTTCTTCTTCTCTCTTCTTCAAAATTCGACCCACCCCTTAATCTAATGAGCAACTCTTCACGGGTGCACCGAATGTCCCTTTTAATTATCCCCCGATAATTTCGCCTTTAAAATGTGCATCTTTTCTTATGTGATTGATGTAAAGTGCAATTATAGCTTCTAGCAAGCTTTCCCGTTTCCCTTTTCCCATAATATACCCCTTTAGTAGTAACCAAGTGCAATTTCGAATTGATTTTTCTCAAAATTGATGAAAACGTGTGACTTATTAAATTTGTTGTCAGTCTTTCATCGTCACGGTGGCACCCACGTGTTTTCTAGCTTTATCAGAAAGCGATTTTATTGAAGCCTTTACGAAGAGACAATTTGCAGGTCTATAAGGAATGCATTCAAAATAATGACAAATACTTTTGCTGCATCATGTTATGTCGTACAATACGAGCAGACGTTTTGCTTACCTTTCCTGGGCCAATCAAATATAAAAACTACAACAAAAAAACTGCGTTATTTCCTGAAATATAATTTCAAATTACTCACGTGCCGCATGTGGTCGTAGCTGTGACACATAACTATAACATCAAAAACATATATAAAATATAATATATTCCAAGAACTTTTGTAGGTTGGCTGTTTGTGAAAATTTGTAAAATGCCGATTTAATATTTGTCGAATTTTTAGGGTTTTTCAGACCTTGAAACTTTGATCAAACAATATCGCCTGATTTCAGGACACAATACGGCTCTGATATATACTTCGTCACGTATTCAAGGCGATATTTCGTGATGGCAAATGACAATAAGAAATATTCCTAATCATCTATTTTCAACACAAATCACTTTTCGGGTTTCCCATGAAACTGGTGGCACTACAGCTAGGTCGACACCAAAGCTACGGTGCACATGTGTCTTCATTTTTACTTCTTGATCAGAAATGGGTACAGCATGAAATAATTTACCGTTTTTTATGTGTGACTCCATTCTTGGAAAATTCTTGGTCTAGCTCACTCACACAAGCATGCCGCGGTCTAGCTAGGTGACATCAACTACCCTATGCAATAGTATCATTATACGCACTCACACGTATTGCGAGGTTAGTATTAGTATACTAACATCGCACCACGAACCGCGTTTGGCAGTGGATTTCTAACTAGTGGGTCGCGCGTGCTGGGATCTCACTTCTTGGGTCCACAACACACGACCTCTATGGCTTGATTTTTCTGTGCGCGGCGGCATGTTACCATGGACCTATTACGAATAGGTCCATGATCATACGAACGTTTAATTCTTTTCTATACAATGATGTGCTATGAATTGACCTAAAGTAATCAAGCAAACATCAAATCTTTTGAGCAAATTAAAAGATAACCTTACCTTAGACCTTAGCTCGTTCCATCCACGTGTGGAAATTGATCCGCAAGGGTTCGCCACTGGCGCCGATCTTGGGCGAGCTGCTTCGTTCCAAGATAACACATCACATCAAATAAAATGGAGACTTTGGTCAGAAAACAATGCATTTTTGCAAAATTTCAATTCTGACATGGCACTATATTTAGGGTAACTGCTCATTCCACGATCAGACAATCACAGCAAGGCCCCATTTCATGAAAATAAGATCGAAACTTTTTCTTGAATGTCAACTTTCATTAATAGACCAGTTCGTACGTAGTTACTTCATGGACAATTATGGTCAAATAAGTACCTTTTATTACTTTCATTACGATAGGCAGATTTCAAAGCAAGATATTACGTAAGCACGCCTTACATTGCATAAAGTAATTGAATAGACCAGGTGACTAGAATAGCACACCAATGAACACTCCGTGAAGGAATTTCTTGCATTTCTACTTTGGATGCATAATATAGCATACTGTACAATGTATACTGGGCAAACTGTGAAATACCAGTCGTTCGTGGACGCATTGTTGAACTTTGTGGATGTTAATGAAAAACACAGTTCAAAGGAATATATGAATAATTAAGAAATCAAAGTTGGTGCTTATCTCATTGAATTTTAAACCACCATTTTACTTCAGTACCAATGACCTTCCTCTGATCATGCGCAGAATGGAACTACGAACTGGATTATTGGAAGAGCCGACCTGGAAGCACCGTTTTCACTGTTGACATTCCAGCAAGACTTGTTATTACATCATTTTTTTGTGAAATGGGGTCCAGATGGATGTTAAATAAAGCTGTTCGTAAGTTAAGAGCGACTTTAAGAACAACTGGTGATCCTTCCTTTCACGCTTAAAAATCACCAACGAACATTTAATGGTGAATATCGTTTACCACAAGAAAGTCGTTCCTTAAAGACACTCTTAACCGCTCTAAGCTTACGAACAGCTTTATGAAACGGCCCCAAGATGGCGCAACATTGTAAAGAAAAGTCATGGACACGAACCTTTCCAAAAACAACATCATTTTTCATATTGTTGCAGTTCAGAAACAAGAAATATATCCTCAGAGTTGCAGACCCTTTTTGAGGGTTTTGCCGGGGGGGGCAGTCAGATATATTGCTGTATAGGCCTACATGCGTGACCAAAAAAAAAACGCGTTTAAATTAAGGGGTCTTTTTCAGTTTTGGACGCGGGCCGCGTGTGCACTCGTTAAGGGTATCAAAAACAACGATTTTAAAGAAAAGGTGGTTTTGAAATACTTGTCAATGATCAAACGTATTTAGTATTTTTTCCACAGCTTTTTTTTTTTAAAGACTAGCCAAACGTGTCCAGGGAATATTTTTTCCCGTGGTCATTTTGGCGACAATTTGTTTAGGGGCCAAAATATGTAAATAAAGCCCGCAAAAAACTTGTTTAGGGGGTTATATTTTTGCACAAAGAGAAAACTCGTTTAGGGAGTGTTTGGAAATAACTTGGTCACGCATGTGTACAGCAATACATTTGACTGGGGGTTACATGTAGATGAAGTATGCAGGTCATCTTTAAAGTGTTCCACGACATTTGCTCCAGTGACAATTGCTCCAGCGACAACTGCTCCTATGGAAAATCTGCACGTTAAGCCAAATATAAAACCTAACCTGCAAACTAAATAAACCCTAATCTTTATCCTTATATGATTCTGAACAAAAAAACTCAAGTTACAATCCTAACCAGGGTTGGGCTGAATTACTTTCTTCAATTTCAATTATGTAATTGAAGAAATGTTCAATTACAATTACTTTTCAATTAAAGTACTTTTTTTCAATTATAATTACCAATTGCTTTTGTTGATTACAATTACTTTTTAGAAAAGTAAAGAATGAAACAAATTCTTATTCTGTACATAGCACCACCTATTTCAACATAATTCTAAGTTACAGAGAAACTGACAAGATGAAGGTTTAGGTCAGGTAGGTTAAAGAGCACAGATTCTGCATGTTACTCTCATTGATGCTGAAGCAGTTGACATGAAAAAGGTCATGAAATTAAATCATAAATTAAGTAAGTTAATTGTTAAAAGACAAGTCCACCCCCAACAAAAAGTTGATTTGAATAAAAAGAGAAAAATCCAACAAGCATAACGCTGAAAATTTCATCAAAATCTGAGGTAAAATAAGAAAGTTATGACATTTTAAAGTTTCGCTGAATTTCACAAAACAGTTATATGCACATCCTGGTGGGTATGCAAATGAGGAGACTGATGACATCATCCACTCACTATTTCTTTTGTATTTTATTATATGAAATAGAAAATATTCTATTTTTTCCTCATTGTTAAGTGAAACAACGATTCATTCCTCCCTAAACATGTGAAATTAGCATTGTTTTATACTATATGATTCAGTCAAGTTGGTCCTTCTTGTCAAATTTATAAAAAATGAAATATTGTATAATACAAACAATGAAAAACAACAAAAGAAATAGTGAGTGAAGGACATCATCGACCGTCTCATTTGTATTGTGCATATCACTGTTTTGTGAAAAATAAGCAATATTTTAAAATGTCATAAATTTCTTATTTTACATTTTCTCTATTTATTCAAATCAACTTTTTTCTGGGGTGGACTTGACCTGTAAGTCATTGAATGTAATTAAAGTAATTGACAGTAATTTAAGTCAATTACATTTTTTCAATTACAGTTACAATTACTTTCCCTTTCAACATTACAGTAACAATTACTCCAAAAGGTGTAATTACTTACATAATTGATCAATTACCTTGTAATTGAGCCCAACCCGATCCTCACCCTATAACCCTATGCCCTCTGAGAGCAAATGTCGTAGGAGCATATGTCGTGTCACCCATCTAAGGGATTGATTCCCATTAACTTGAAACTCGGAATGCAACAAATAACAACGCAACCAATCTCAATTCCCATTACAATTTACAGTTGTAAGCATTTAATTGTCTTACATAGGCCTACATAAATATAAATAATAACTGATAAATCAACATTCTGTCATGTTATTCCACAAAACATAAAATCACCTGTTATTGTTAATATAACAAAAACAAACAAAATACATCAATGTACATACATAATGTATATATGTATGTAAAGTATATATGCATACAATATATGAATACATTACAGAAATAAAAATGGAAACATATATCAAGGATTATTTGTAAAAGGTTGGCAACAAAATAAGTAACATTTGAGTGCAGATTTAATTCATATCATAATACATATTTTTCCGCGATAAAAAAAACGATATTATAAAGGGCTTGAAATTACTAATACATGCAGGTACACAGCAATACTATCAATCCCTGTTATGCATTGAAAAATAATTCTCTAAAGACAGTGTTTTACATTTGAAATATAAAACTGGTACAAAATAAAAGAGTTTCATTAAGAATTTCAATTCAATCAAATAAAAACTTCCATTTTTTTCCTACTGCATGATGACAAAGTGATAATCATCAAGACATTGTACAATACTCTACAGAATATTGAAATTAAAATTTTGTTTTTATTCATAATTTCTTTGTATAATTGATACCTGGAAATAAAATAGATATATAATATGCAAACAGAATAGGCTTTTGTTTTATAATGTATTCTGGAAAATAAAAAGGCTTTTCAAATGCAGCAAGTAAAAACTATGATATAAACATATATAATGAAAAAGGGAAATTGGAGAAAAGGAAAAAAGAGAAGAAATAAGATTTTTTTTAAATGACATGTCTAGCCAATTTACCTATGATACTCCCATATGGTAGGATTTGCTTTCTAAATCTAAACGAAATGATCTATGACTTGAATTACAGTAAATTTTCATTAAATATGGAGTAGCTGGAAATTAACATCGAGAATCCAAACATGCAGTTAAAGGCACCAGAAAGCTGTTACAACGGATAAATATGGAGACTTGTAAATCTTACATTCGTATACTGGGAACAAGTAGTGAAAGCCTAAAGGATCAGATTGAATTACCCATGATGCAAATCGTGGCAAAATGATATCCTTCACTCTGAAAATGGTTGTATTTTGTCAATTTACATGAAATATGGAGTAGCTGGAAATCAAGTTCGAGATCCAAACATGCAGTTAAAGGCACCAGAAAGCTGTTACAATGGATAAATATTGAGACTTGTAAAAAAATCTTACATTCATATTCTGGGAACAAGTAATCAAGCAAAAGGAATGGATCTGATTGAATTACCCATGATGCAAATCAGTGGCAAAATGACGACATTTACTATGAAAATGGTTGTATTCGTCCATTTTGGATGGAGTCAGGCATTGTAAATGTGCATTCAATAATGTAATACTGGTAAAGTAGATGCATTCTACCAATTAACAATTAATCATTAAGAATTGAAACTATGGTAACATTGTCGTTATGGTAACCTACCATGGTAACAGGGCTCAGCAGCCGATCACAATCAAGGTTTCCATGGTAGCTAACATAATGGTAAAGTTACAATAGTTGTACGTCTGTATGAAACAGGCCCCAGGGCCCCAGTTTCATAAATACTTGTTATAATAACAAATGCATAATATCTATAACAAGTTCTCTATCAGCCAATCAGATCAAACGATTTCAGTAGCTTAAAACTGTTTCTGCAAATTTGTTATAATAACAAATTTTATGAAACTGGCCCCAAATCTCTACAAAATGTTATTTTAATACTGTAATATATTATGAAAACATGCAGTATCTGTATAAAAACTGAAGTATATTTTCATATTTTTTTCCTTCAAGATGATCTTTCTTTTTTCAAATTGTTCTTAACATGTTGTTCACATTTCATTATAAAATACAAAAAAAAAGGAAGTGGGCTTTAAATGTTTACACAAATAAAAATCTTGTGTTTTCCTACTTTTCACTCCTGCGAAAATTCAAATATTTCCGCAATTTGCGACTTTTGAATGAAAGACAGATGTAAAGCAGCAAAAGATGGAATTTCATTATTTCCTTTTTCAAAAGGAAAGCTAGAATAAAGCACACTTAAACTGGTGTTAAATAAATGTACATTCCTCTTAACTGCATGCGACTGTAGGGCAAACTTGTTTATTATTATGAAAATTATGGGCTTGGAATCTCTTGCTGGAATGGTCCCAAGGGAGGTGAAAAAGTGCATTTATTATAAGCTGGCAAGTTAGAATTTGACGACAGTGGTAAGATTAACTGTGAAAAGAGACATCTCCCCAGTGTATTAATGGATAAATAAATAAAAGGGGAATAACATATCATCATCATCATTATGCATGGACGTCTGGAAATACATGTATACAAAAAAAGAAACACATCGATATATAAATACACATATAGGCCTATATTCAGTACCCTTGAAATAAATTTCATATCTCAAAATATTGATTTAAATCAAGGATTGTAGAATGTGATATACACTATACTCCAATTTTCAGATTTGAAATAAATCCAGGGTTCGGAACACAAAACTTGGTGATTAATCGTACGCTTGATTTTCACGATAGATTGTACATTGTATTCAATGCAATCAGTCGTAAGATATTTTTCGACGATCATTGCTAATCTTTGTGTTAAAGGCCTCAGATCAGCTGAGAATAGTGACAAGCCAAACCTTGGACATATTTTTTTATTCTGACAAATAACTAAGTTTTTTTTAGTTTTGGATTTACTTTAGATCCTTGATCTGAAAGAGAATAGACCAGTCCTGAATACTTTGAAAAATCAAGCTATATGTATTGGACTATGATTTGGTCATGTGGAAAGGAAAATAATTTAAATCAAACAGGAAACATAATAACTTAAAATTATGTCCTTCCCCAATAGCAAATTAATAATAATATAAAGTCAAATAACATATAATATTTAACCATGCACATTCATCATAAAATAAAGATTCTATAGGAAAATTCACTCTGATTTTGATCCCCGGTTATATCGTATTCCACCTTTTAAGGCTAAACATAATGCATTTCACCTCATTTTCTTACACAATATACCGAGCCTCAGGGAGAAACAATGTATCAAGATAATTAGTTGGGATTAATATGGATCGTTGCGGCGCAGTGGATAAGCCTCCGGACTTTGAAACAGCCGCTCGTGGGTTCGAATCCCAGCCATGGCGTATTTCCTTCAGCAAGAAACTGATCCAAGTTGTGCTGCACTCGACCCAGGTGAGGTGAATGGATAAACAGTATAATTTATTTCTTGAATGCTTTTGAAAGCACCTATATGGCAGCTCAGCTACAGCCAGGTTAATAATGTGATACCAAGTATCAAGCGCAGTTGAGTATATAGTAATAGCGCTATATAAAGGACATACTATCATCATTATATCATTTTAAGTAATATATCTTTATAAAATCAAAAAGCACATTGTATCTCTGAGCATTAAAGACCAATTCCTCTCCAAAATCAAGCCGACATGCATAAACAGAAAAATACTGAAAACATGTAAGTGGAACTGAGAATAATAAGAATCGCATGCATCATATTGATAATAACTATATTCTGCAACTTTATCAAACTTCGATTAGACTTTTTTTAAGTTTTATTTTCTCTTATTCATGAAATTAATAAATGCTGTGGTGGATTTGGCCTTTAATGTGTTTTGGTAAGGCTTCAGGCACAATGAGCAATGCTAGTACATTATTTCCAATGACATACCATTGATCGGATTGGAATCAGTTACATAAGTGTGACTAGAGCTTGAAGTTACATACACACCGTATTAACCAATACCACAATGAGCAATGCTAGTACATTATTTCCAATGACATACCATTGATCGGATTGAAATCGGTTTCATAAGTGTGACTAGAGCTTGAAGTTACAGACACATCATATTAACCAATACCACACTGAGCAATGCTAGTACATTATTTCCAATGACATACCATCGATCGGATTGGAATCGGTTTCATAAGTGTGACTGGGGCTTTATGGATGTCTGAAGAACGCTTAGCTACCTTGCCTGACATGTCATCCGAGTATGTACATAGTACGTTGTAACATCATAAAAGTTACTGGCATACACTTTGTTCTGTCTTAGATTCTCACATGACAGATTGAAACTCAACAGCCCAAAGTCACCAAAGTGGTTTGAAAAATCATTGTTTTTGAACAACAGCTCACAAATGCAGATTTTGGGAATTAAATCATGGTCTTACATGTATGTAAAGAACAGACATCTAAGAAGTGTGCATTTTGGTCAAAGACTGCTAAAACTTGTGACTTTTGCCATGGTGTATCTCTACATGGACTATCAAGTCTTTCAATAGGTACCAAAGTAGTAGAAGAGGAATAAGAAGGAGAAGGAGAAAAAGGAAGAGGGGAAGGAGAAGAAGTAGAAGAATAAGAATAATAAGAAGAACAACAATAATAAGAAGAATAAGGGGAAGAAGGAGAAGAAGAAGAAATTAAGAAGATGAAAAAGAAGAACTGTCAGTTATGCTGCAGTCACATTTCCCCTACAGTGTCCGCCGTGTGACTCGCAAACAGCAGTTTTACAGATTTTTAAACGAACCACCTACAGGAAGCTGGTACAAAAATGATAAAAAACGGCCGTTTTTGACTCGCCGTACGGTCATCGTAGGCGAAGTGTGACTGCGCCATTAAACATTCTAATGAATTTGAATTAACTTCTCAATAGAAGCACCAGGTATATATATTCAACGACTTGAAAAGAAAGCTGCACTCAGTGGAGCATGTCACTCACAACGGTTTAAAGCTACTGAAATCCTTGCATCTGATTGGCTAAGAGCAAAACGAACTGTGAAAATCACCGACACTTTGTTTCATGAAACACTCTCAGTTCAATCACACAAAAAAACAGGTTCAATCAAGTGCATTCAATAATAAAATCTGCAAGTGTATCTATACAATGAAACCATCTTTGCGACTTTGGGCCAATCATTTCCATTTTATAAGTGTGTGTAATACCATTATCGTCAGTCTCAACATACAAACACTCTTCATAGTGTTCATGCCTTTTCACTATTGACGGGACAATAATTAAAAAAAACATAAAATTTCTCTTTCAAAGAGATTTGCACAAGAAATAAGCTAATATAAGGGATCAATGGAGGGTCATGGGTTCAAATCCTACCCAAGACATCACTTTCTTCAAGCAAGAAATTTATCCATATTGTGCTGCACTCAACCCAGGTGCGGTAATCAGGGACCTCGCAGAAATTTCTTCCTTGAAACACAGAGCACATACGTGTTTCATACGCTCTATATCTATCAAGCATCCGTCCATTGTTCGCTCATTTTGTCTATTGTCTTGAGCGGATGCAAACGGATGGAGCCACCCCGAAATTTTGCTTGTCCGCTGTATCTGTTATGAATATGTTTTGTGTCCGTCGGCCAGTGGGGCCACTCGGGCCAGGCATAATTAATTGCTAAACGAAATGGCCTATCAAAATCATTGTTGCATGAGCATTTTGCTGAATAGACTGACTAGGAACCAATCAGAACTCTTCTCTCAAAATAGTGATTAATGCTAATCTATGTGTTAAGGGGGCTGATGAAGTAGTACATCTAAGTGTAATTTTTATTTCTTTATTATTATCAAATTATGTGGGAGTCATTTCTGGAAAAGCTTTCCTTTACGAAAAGTTGTCCTGTTTCTGCTTTAATTACAATCAATTTTCCATTAATCAATTGTGAGGGTGTATTAATATTACAACAAAGTCCATTCACAATGATTCTTGTATTATGTTAAAATATTAAGTAGGGACCATTGTTATGACCATATACATGTCAGTTTCCGTGCACCACATAATATCCAAATAAAAATGACTAATTTTGAATTTATTTTCATTTTCATACAAATAAATAGGATTAGTTAAAAGAGAATCAAACTGTATAAGAATGTGTGTGAAAGTAATAAAAATAATGGTGAAAGTTTGAAAGAAATTGCGCAGGGAATAAGAATTTTGTGGAAGATTTGGACAATAAGATATCTAAATATGTAGATAAATTTAAAATTGGCAATTTGTATAATAGAGTCTGAATGTAGAGTCCCACACATGGAAGGCCCAAGTTTTTTTTTTCCTGGGTTTTTTTATTTTTATATTTTTTTTACTGAAACGTAATTAATAAATACAAAATTTTCTAAAGGGCATTTTCGTTTGTGTTAGTAATATAAAGTGTGTTGTTGTGGGTTTGTAAAATAAACAATATAAATTCTGAGTAGAATTTTACTTCAGATGAAATTTTACCCATTTTTTTTTATTTAGAGTAAACAATGAGTAAATACAATTTTTTTTTCAAAATTCATAAGAGTCATATTGTTTGACAAATTTTATTCAAACTTTCATCAATCCGCTTTGCTGATTAAGTTTCTCTTCTTTCCTCTTCATAGAAGTTGTTCTTCATGTTGGATTTCCCTTAACACACACAGGAAAAATAAAATAAATTAACATGCATTTTTAGTGAGCTATATGATACTCAATAGCAATTTAAGTGACCCTTCATATATATTTATATTTCATTCTATTCAAAATTACATCTAAACACATACTTGCACAAACACCGTCCATTCACTTTTGAGTTCTGTGAAAAACTTTCATGAAATACAAAAAAACTTTACATTCTAATAATAATAATCTATCGTATAAATGTTCATTTCATTATTAAAATCTTGTGTAGAATGGAATTCAGACCTCTCTGCCAGGACCGAGAATACGACGCAAGCCGGGATCAAAGGTTACCGATCAGAAGATTATCTTGCGAATTGGGGAGGAAGAAAGAATCCTTGGACTCGGATTTCAGTAATGTATCTCGGTCCTTGTTCGTTCCGGAGAAGTGCACGATCACGTCTGCATCAAACGGAGATCGCTTGACGTTGATGTCCAGGAGTCCGGGGTTCGATCGACTTTCAGCCAATCTGTTTGAAATAGTCAAAACACAAAAAAAAACATCGAAATCATTGTTTAAACAAATTTGTGAAACATTGATTTCTACATTCTGTCACACATATCAAATGTGTGACAGAAAACATCAAGCAAGATGAAAAGTCAATAATTATGAACTGAATATGAACTTATAAAGTGGATGGATACATTACATCATTATCTTTGCTTCACATACATATATAAGATTGGGAATTTGTTTTGAATCAATGGATACAATGGCCAACAAAATTTTAATCAGCAATGTAAAGACATTTCTGGTTTACAATCAGTATAAAAGTTTTCATTACAGTAATTCATATGAAAATAAGAAATAAAAAGTCTAGCTCATCAGGACTGTGCTATACTCACTTTGAGAAACAGTCATCCAAATCTCCATCATCGTCTTCTAGGCCCTAATTGGGGATAACAAATAGTAAAAAAAATTATTATCATGTCTATTATTTATCACACATATTTCAAATATTTGAGTTGCAGTAGTAGTGGTAGTTGTTGTTGTAGCAGCAGCAGCAGTAGTAGTAGTAGTAGTAGTAGTAGTAGTAGTAGTAGTAGTAGTAGTAGTATTAGTAATAGTAGTAGTAGTAGTAGTAGTGGTAGTAGTAGTAGTAGTGGTAGTAGTAACTACAGGGAATAATTTTCCTGGTATCGCATCAAAATTTGCTTCACATTTTTAAAAGACTGCTATGCATAAAGTCTTTTGTATAGCATAATTTTACATAGAACTGTACAGTTGAGAGCTTTTCTCTTATGACCAAAAATGTTATTCAAATTTGTAAAGCAAAATTATTCCCTGTAGTAATAGTAGTACATGTAATAATAGGAGTAGAAGTAGTAAGTAGAAGTAGTAGTAGTAGTAGTAGTAGTGGTGTCGTAGTAGTGGTGTCGTAGTAGTGGTGTCGTAGTAGTGGTGTAGTGGTGTCGTAGTAGTGGTGTAGTAGTAGTAGTAGTAGTAGTAGTAGTAGTAGTAGTAGTAGTAGTAGTAGTAGTAGTAGTAGTAGTAGTAGTAGTAGTAGTAGTAGTAGTAGTAGTAGAAGTAGTGGTAGTAGTAACTACAGGGAATAATTTTCCTGGTATCGCATCACAATTTGTTTCACATTTTTGAAAGACTGCTATGCATAAAGTCTTTTGTATAGCATAATTTTACATAGAACTGTACAGTTGAGAGCTTTCCTCTTATGACCAAAAATGCTATTCAAATTTGTAAAGCAAAATTATTCCCTGTAGTAATAGTAGTACATGTAGTAATAGTAGTGAAGTAGTAGTAGTAGAAGTAGTAGTAGTAGTAGGAGTAGTAGTAGTAGCAGCAGTAGTAGTAGTATTAGTAGTAGTAATAGTAGTAGTATTAGTAGTATTAGTAGTAGTAATAGTAGTAGTATTAGTAGTAGTAGTAGTAGTAGTAGTAGCATTAGCAGTGGTAGCAGTAGTTAGTCCGGGTTATAATTGAGCAAGGTGCCACAAGAAAAAGGAGAAATTTTCATATAGTGCTTCTAGACCAGTTTTTTACGCTGAATATGAATATATGAGGTAACCAGGCTGTATCCTGAAAATTAACCAGTGAGGGCGCTTTTTTCAAAATGGCCGCCAAATTTTCAGAACATTTGAATTTTCGTACATAGATTTTGACATAAATATTCCATTGCCACAAAATTAGTGTCATATGAAAGACAAATAAATTTTCTACAATTTGGTACTATTTATAGGGGATAAGTAGGTCATTTGGCTGAGATTTTAAGTAGAAAACTGCATTTTTTGTCATTTTTTCCCAAAAATTGAAAATTTTGCAAATACATGATTTTACATAATTCTGAGAAAAATGAATGAATTACCTTGAAATGTTCCAGAAAACTTTACTGATATACTATTATCATGTGGATGAAATTCCAACTCTGTATCATTCTTCTTAGCAAATTTATAAGGTATCAAACTTGAATACTTCAATTTCAAAAATGTCGCTTTTTGTATGCATTTCCATAGACTAATACGTATAACATGTACTGTACATGTATAATATGTATAATGTATAGTTTAATAAAATTTAAATGCAATTATCTCCGCTATTTAACCACTTGGAGAGTTAAGAGTAGGCTTTTCTCTATCAGCTACATAAAACAAAATGTTGGCACATCAAGGCCTGACCCTCTCATGGGGTGGGGGTGTCGAAGTCACCCCCCCCCCCTTGCCCTTGGCTACATCATGTTGTTGTATATTGCCTATTTGTTGGAAAAATCTCTGTTTTTTGGAGCACCCATTGAAGCAAAAACAGGCATTTCTGCTATACAGTACAGTCACTTTGATTGCTTTGAAACCACTTGGAGAGGAAAGAGTATATAGGCTTTGTTCTACCAGCTACATACAAAGTGGCACATCGAAGCCTACCACTCTCGGGGGGGGGGGGGGGGTGGTTTGCTTAATATTGCCAATTTATTTGAAAATTCACAATTTTGGACCCAACATTGAGGCCAAAAATCGTTTGTGCTTTGTTGTACACCCCATTTTATTGATTTGAAACCACTTAGAGAGGAAAGAGTAGAGTTTGTTCTACCAGCTACATATAAATAAGCACTGGCACATTGAACCCTAGCCCTCTCATGGGCTGTCTAAGTCACCCCCCCCCCCTCTATATCATGTATATTGCCGATTTATTGGATATTTCTCAATTTTGGATCACCCATTCAGGCAAAAGCGCGTTCCTACTATATAGTACAGCCAATTTTATTTTCTTGCAATGAATTGGAGAGGAAAGATTAGGCTTTGCTCTATCAGCTACATATCAAGAAGTGTTGGCAAATCAAAGCCTATCCCCTTCAGAATGTTCAGGGGGCTGTAGAATTTACCCCACCAATTTTCGGTAATTGACTATCTATTGGACAGTCACAATTTGCATCACCCATTGAGGCAAAGGGCGTTTCTACTACATAGTACAGCACATTTCTTTTCTAGCAATGACTTGGAGAGGAAAGAGTAGGCTTTGCTCTATAAGCTACATATAAAGAAGTGTTGGCAAATCAAAGCGTATCTCCTTCAAGCGGCTGTAGAAGTTACCCCACTAATTTTCGGTTTTTGGCTATTTGTTGAAAAGTCACCATTTTGGAGCCCCCATTGAAGCAAAAAGGCGTCTCTGATATATAGTTCTGCCACTTTAATTGCCTTGAAACCACTTAGAGAGGAAAGAATAGGCTTTGCTCTATCAGCTACATAATTTTGTGCTGGCAAATAAAAGCCTACCCCCTTCTGGGGGCTGTCGAAATCACCCCCTCACCCCTTTGCGTTATTACCTATTTATTGGAAATTCACCTTTTTTGAGCCCCCATTGAGGTAAAAAGACATCTCTGATATAAAGTTCTGCCACTTTTACTGCCTTGAAACCAATTAAGGAGGAAAGAATATGCTTTGCTCTACAAAGAAGTGCTGGCACATTGAAGCTTACCTATCTTGGCGGCTGTCAAATCACCCCACCCCTCTTGCATTATTGCCTAATTATTTGAAAATTCACAATTTTTGAGCCCCCATTGAGGCGATATGCACTTCTGCTGTATAAAACACCCAATTTCATTTTCTTGAAACCACTTGGAGAGGAAAGAGTAGGTTCCCATCTTTCAGCTATATATAACGAATTGCTGCCATATCGAAACCTGACCCACTTCAGGGGACTATATAGATGTTACCCCACCTTTTTTACGATTTTTTCCAATTCATTGGAAAACTCGCCATTTTGGAGCCCCATTGAGGCAAAAAAGTGTTTCTGGTATATAGTAGAGCCACTTCTTTATATGTAGCTGTTAGAGGAAAGCCTACTCTTTCCTCTCCAAGTAGTTTCAAGGCGGTAATAGTGGTAGAACTATATATCAGAACCGCCTTTTTGCCTTAATGGGGGCTCCAAAATGGTGAATTTTCCAATAAATAAGCAATAATGAAAAAGGGGTGGGGTGATTTCAACAGCCCTCTGATGGGGATAGGCTTTTATTTGCGAGCATGTCTTTATATGTAGCTGTTAAAGCAAAGCCTAGTTTTTCTCTCCAAGAGTTTTCAAGGGTGAAAAAAGGCAGAAACATAATCAGAAATGACTATCTGCCCCAATGGGGGCTCCAAAGTGGTTATTTTTTCAATAAATAGGCAATAATGCAAAAGGAATGGGTGATTTCGACAGCCTCCTGCTGTTTGCCTGCACTTCTTTATATGTGGCTGATAAAGCAAAAGCTATTCTTTCCTCCCTAAGTGGTTTCAAGGATTTAAAAGTGGCAGAACTATATATCAGAAACGCCTTTTTTCCTCAATGGAGGCTCCAAAATGGTGAATTTCAAGGGGGGGGTAATTTCGACAGTCCCCTAAAGGGAGTAGGCTTTTATTTGCCAGCACATCTTTTTATGTAGCTGATAAAGCAAAACCTATTCTTTACTCCCTAAGTGGTTTCAAGGCAGTAATAGTGGCAGAACTATATCAGAAATGCCTTTTTGCCTAAATGGGGGCTCCAAAATGGTGAATTTTTCAATAAATATGCTATAATGCAAAAGGGATGGGGTGATTTCAACAGCATCCCGGAAGGGGTAGGCTTTTCTTTGCCAGCACTTGTTTATATGCAGCTGATAGAGCAAAGCCTACTCTTTCCTCTCCAAGTCATTGCAAGAAAATGAAATTGGCTATATAGTAGAAACGCACTTTTGCCTCAATGGGTGATTCAAAATGGTGTAATTTCCAATAAATAGGCAATATACATGATATAGAGGGGGAGGGGTTGACTTAGACAGCCCCTGAGAGGGATATTTTTCGATGTGCCAGCGCTTCTTAATAATTTGTAGCTGATAGAGCAAAGCCTACGCTTTTCTCTCAAAGTAATTGCAAGAAAATAAAATTGGCTGTATGATATAGAAACGCCCTTATGCCTCAATGGGTGATCCAAAATGGTGAAATTTCCAATAAATAGGCAACATACATGATATAGAGGAGGGGGTGACTTAGACAGCCCCTGAGAGGGCTAGGGTTCGATGTGCTAGCGCTTATTTATGTAGCTGGTAGAACAAACTCTACTCTCTCAAATTAATAAAATACTATTTAAGCACAAACGCTTTTTTGCCTCAATGTTGGGTCCAAAATGGTGAATTTCCAAATTCATTGGCAATAAGCAAAAGGGGGAGGGGTGACTTCCCCAGCGCCCTCCCCCCCCCCCCCCCCCGAGAGGGGTTGGCTTCGATGTACGTGCCACTTCTTTTGATATAGCTGGTAGAACAAACATGACAAAGCTTACTCTTTTCCTCTCCAAGTGGTTTCAAAGTAATTAAAGTGGCTGTACTGTATAGCAGAAATGCCTTTTGCCTCAATGGGTGCTCCAAAAAACAGAGATTTTTCCAACAAATAGGCAATATACAACAACATGATGTAGCCAAGGGCAAGGGGGGGGGGGTGACTTCGACACCCCCACCCCATGAGAGGGTCAGGCCTTGATGTGCCAACATTTTGTTTTATGTAGCTGATAGAGAAAAGCCTACTCTTAACTCTCCAAGTGGTTAAATAGCGGAGATAATTGCATTTAAATTTTATTAAACTATACATTATACATATTATACATGTACAGTACATGTTATACGTATTAGTCTATGGAAATGCATACAAAAAGCGACATTTTTGAAATTGAAGTATTCAAGTTTGATACCTTATAAATTTGCTAAGAAGAACGATACAGAGTTGGAATTTCATCCACATGATAATAGTATATCAATAAAGTTTTCTGGAACATTTCAAGGTAATTCATTCATTTTTCTCAGAATTATGTAAAATCATGTATTTGCAAAATTTTCAATTTTTGGGAAAAAATGACAAAAAATGCAGTTTTCTACTTAAAATCTCAGCCAAATGACCTACTTATCCCCTATAAATAGTACCAAATTGTAGAAAATTTATTTGTCTTTCATATGACACTAATTTTGTGGCAATGGAATATTTATGTCAAAATCTATGTACGAAAATTCAAATGTTCTGAAAATTTGGCGGCCATTTTGAAAAAAGCGCCCTCACGGGTTAATTTTCAGGATACAGCCTGGTTACCTCATATATTCATATTCAGCGTAAAAAACTGGTCTAGAAGCACTATATGAAAATTTCTCCTTTTTCTTGTGGCACCTTGCTCAATTATAACCCGGACTAAGTAGTATTAGTAGTAGTAGTAGTAGCAGTAGCAGCAGCAGCAGCAGCAGCAGTAGTAGTAGTAGTAGTAGTAGTAGTAGTAGTAGCAGCAGCAGCAGCAGTATTAGCAGTAGCAACAGCATCAGTAGTAGTAGAAGTAGTGGATACTTACTAAATTTGATAATGAGTTTGTGACTTGGTGCATTTGTTTGTTGCTATCATCAAGGTGAACATGGCCGTTGAAAACTAAAGGTGGCGGCCGATGCTTTTCAAAGTTGAGCGTCGTGGGTGGGGCGGAGGATGAGATGACAGGCGTATCACATTGAACAGATAATACTACCAAGAGAACAAGAAAAACAGTCAGAAATGAAAAAAAAACCCTGTTATTTAGACATTTCTTTAAATTTAGGTAAAATTGATTGAAAAATAAAACCTGAGACTTTAGGATTTATTGTAACTTAATCACAAATATATAAATTGACAAAGACATATCATTGTAAAGATTAGTCTCCTCATTCACCCGATGTACAAGTGAATAAAGACAATTTAAAGAAAGTATTTCGGAAAATTCAGTCCTTCAACTATCAAATAAATTTCACGATAATATTAAAGAATGTTCTTCTCTTTATCTATATAAAGCTATTTTAAAGTGTTACCTTTTCCAAAGTTAAATTACTTCTTTTTTAATATTGATGCATTATATGTAGTTCTGAATTTCAACAAAAATTTCACGTGCCTCAAAAGCCCTCTATAATTTGATAACATCAATCAAAGAAAAGAACCGAGGAATAGTGAAATTCTGTTTACCCCCACCCCCCTCCCCCCAAAAAAAGGTTGCAGTACCATTATTTCATTGAACAGATGTGTATCACAGATTTTTTTACTGGTATCAATTTGAGCCAGCAGGCACAGATCTTTATTAAAACTTTGATCAACAAGTGGGTCTTCCTTCACACAAGACCAGCACATATAAATCTTATGGGTCCTCAGTACGCAAGTCAGACCACTTAACTCGAGTGAAGGGTTTTCACATCAGACTAAAACTACATGTACATGCATGGCTGATCATCAACAAAATAGTGAGTGTTGAGTATTAAAGTCTGACAGCAAGACTAAAACATCTTTATTTAATCGAATTATAAAATTTCAAGCTTTGAATACCAGTAATATGGGTGACGCATATTAAAAAGAAGGGGAAAAATAGCACAATGGTACTGTATGTGTGAACCAGGCAAAAAATAATATTTAATTTTCGGGGGCTACATCCCACAACTGGCGGCCTAAATCTGCAAGTGAACGGGGGCTAAATCACCCCCCAGCCCCCAAGTAAAATTTCCCTGATGTGAACTAATAATATTCATGTTCAATTACAAATCAAATGGCAGAGACAAACAATTAGGGTCGCCATATAAACTTAAAGCCCGTCTTTAGATGTGGTAAGTCCCCAAAATGTGGCTATCACAATCCAATTACAGAATGTGTACATATGCCCTAGAACATTGGAGGATATGAAATGAAAATGGGTTTTACATGATAAATTGTGTGATTTTTACATTAAAATTTATTTTGACCGGCGTCCGATCGAAATTAATATATGCATGAATTTCTATTTGAAATGAAACCTATTCCAAGCATGGATTGGGTTGAAAATGTCTGTAGCTAATGCTCAAAAAAGCCCTTTTAAAGGAAAATAAAATTATTGCCTAGAGAGGGCGCTAGACATATTTGATTTGAATCATTAAATGTCCACAGAAAATTGGCGCTTGAAAAGAGATCGAACAGCTACTACAAGTTTTTAAGATTGGAATGCCACATGCAGATAATACTAAAGTATAATTCACATCACTGACCCTTAAGACCAAAGTTTAAAGACACGCTTTTAATATCATACAATTATTTGATATTTTTCAATAAAACTTTTGCCCAAACTCTCAGAGATCAGCCCCTCCCAATTTATCCTGCAACCATTTAAACCACTTTCATTTCTGGGTGAACTTCCCCTTTAAGACTGAGTGAGAGTAAAATGTTGAAGACAGGAAGTTGCGGCAGACAAGAGTCATAAGACTATTTCAAAATGGGATGTAATTAATTAATGAACCCAATTCAACCTATGAGTGATCAAGGGAAAAGGAGCTTAAAAGATGGGATGAGTAACGCCGAGGAATTGACATTTCTGACTGGAAAATATCAATCACGATATTACGAGATATAAACTGATTCTCCAGGTAAAACATGTATGCAGCAGTGCCAACGTATTACTTTTTGGTTTGAGGGACTAAAAAGGACAGGAAATGCCATCTGGGATAGAGAGACTACTGTACCATCTTAAAGATGAAGATGATGGTGATAATGGTGAGGATGGTGGTGATGATGACGATGATGGTGTAATGGTGATGATGGTGATGATGATGGAGATGGTGATGATGATGATGGTGATGATGATGACGATGGTAATGATGGTGATGATGATGACGATAATGGTGATGATGATGATGATGGTAATGATGGCGATGATGAAGATGATGGTGATGATGATGATGGTAATGATGGTGATGATGATGGTAATGATGGTGATGATGATAGTGATGATGATGGTGATGATGATGGTGATGATGATGGTGATGATGATGACGATGGTAATGATGGTGATGATGATGATGGTAATGATGGTGATGATGATAGTGATGATGATGGTGATGATGATGGTGATGATGATGGTGATGATGATGACGATAATGGTGATGATGATGATGATGATGGTAATGATGTTGATGATGATGATGATGATGATGATGGTGATGATGATGATGATGATGGTGATGATGATGGTGATGATGATAGTGATGATGATGGTGATGTTACATGTATTTATGACAATGGTGGTAATGACGATAATGATGGTGATGTTTTTATGACAAGAATGATAATGACGGTGATGATGATAATGATGGTAATGATGATATTGATGGCAATAACAGTGTTGGTGTTGGTGATGATGAAAACGGTCTTAATCATGCTGATGACAATGTAAATGATGATAAAACAAATTTTTCAGTTCATGTCCCGTCCTCTTTATCACCAATACAACCCACACAAAAATTGCAAATCTTGATATTGACAACAGCCAACACTTAGAATGAAAATGCAGTCCGGTGTACATTTAGATTGCTTGATTATTGAAACATACATGTATAATATTTGTCTACTTATTATAATATCAAACAGTTCAAATACCCAAATATTGCATTCTTACAGGAAGTTGATGTATTGGTAAAGATTCAGGCATCTCAATGTAAATCTTGTGCAAAGTATTCAGCTTCTTCCATGTGCTGCACTATTGTTAATGCCATTAGCCTTCATTGGAATTCCTCTCACACTTGTGCATTATTTGTTTTATAAACTTACTTTTGGTGGAAAGTGGAGGGGGATGTAACGAGGGTGATGTGATGTCGGGAGACCAATGGATTGGCGATCTTGATTCCGTAGAATTGCATCCTGGGATGGACTGAGGGGCCGACTTCCGAACCGGTGAACCTACAATGATACAAAAATATTTGGTATATTAACACCTCATCTTCAGTGTATAGTAACACTTAATCTTCAGTGTATAGCAACACTTCATCTTCAGTCTATAGTAACACTTCATCTTCAGTGTATAGTAAAACTTAATCTTCAGTGTATAGCAACACTTCATCTTCAGTCTATAGTAACACCTCATCTTCAGTGTATAGTAACACCTCATCTTCAGTGTATAGTAACACCTCATCTTCAGTGTATAGTAACACTTAATCTTCAGTGTATAGCAACACTTCATCTTCAGTCTATAGTAACACTTCATCTTCAGTGTATAGTAAAACTTAATCTTCAGTGTATAGCAACACTTCATCTTCAGTCTATAGTAACACCTCATCTTCAGTGTATAGTAACACCTCATCTTCAGTGTATAGTAACACCTCATATTCAGTGTATAGTAACACTTCATCTTCAGTGTATAGTAACACCTCATATTCAGTGTAGAGTAACACTTCATCTTCAGTGTATAGTAACACTTCATCTTCAGTGTATAGTAACACCTCATCTTCAGTGTATAGTAACTCCTCATCTTCAGTGTATAGTAACACCTCATCTTCAGTGTATAGTGACACCTCATCTTCAGTGTATAGTAAATCCTCATCTTCAGTGTATAGTAACACCTCATCTTCAGTGTATAGTAACACTTCATCTTCAGTGTATAGTAACACCTCATCTTCAGTGTATAGTAACACTTCATATTCAGTGTATAGTAAGTAACACTTCATCTTCAGTGTACATGATATTCAAGATCACCAGGGCCATGACATAGCCATCGATGGCCCATTGAAAATAGGGAGAGTAAATAACCCTCATATATTTCTTTCAATATACTATACAAAACATAAAAATGACATTTGTGCAAAAAAATAAAAAATAAAGGTGACTATTCCTGATTTGGGACCAAAGAAATCTGTTTGACTTTAATAATAATATAAGAAGTTTGAATTAGAATATAGGTTTTTGCACAATTTGGTTTAAAAAGTGCTTCAGCTTGGGTGAATTTTATTCAAATTATAGAAGGCTGCAAGTTTACCTGTATTTGCTCATTAGCATCGATGTAAGACATTAAAGGTAATTCATATGGTAATACAAAACAAACAGTTTCAAAAGAAAGGTGTCCCAAGTTGGCTCACTCTCACTAGCCTTGGAATATTTGTTTTGTGCTCTATTTAAATTTTTTCAATTTTTTTCCTCTCCAATGTGATGTATGTTCTAGAAAAGGGCCATATTGAAATATTAAAAATATATTGAAATTGAAGGCCTGGTTGTAGGGACAAGTCGGGATGAGAAAAAAATTATCACCTCATTTCAGTTTTTTTTTTATTTGGCTGATAATGTATGTCTAAATCCTTGGATGAAATGAAGGATTGTGATGTAGACAAATGACTTTCTGTAAAACTTATTACTTTCTGAAAATCAGTCTAAAAATTACCATGGTTTGTACTAGTATCTGATGATTCTGCATAGTCATCTGATATGCTTTCGTCCTTCCCTTCTGAGTCGGTGCTAGTCTTTTCAGCTCTGCTCTTCTTCCATACATCATAAGCGATATTGAATGCTTGTGCTACCGTCAGAGCTAAGGCCTCCGCCTGATTTAATATTCAAAATTAAAAATAAAAATACATTTGTCGTAAGGGTTGCTATTCATAAGGGTCAATGTTCATAAATGTCGCTAATCATAATCGACGATGAGGGTCACAAGTCATAATAAAAAGGGTCGCTAATCATAATAAGATAGAGTCGCTAGTTACAATAAAAGAGGGTCACCAGTCAGAAAAGTAGAAGAGGGTTGCTAGTCATTTTATTCAATTCAATTTTATTCTTAATAATCATTAAAAAACCATTGAATTTTACATTCATACATGAGGGCAACAAAAGTTAACACCTGAAAATAAGAAGCCTCCAAACAATACAGTGATTAAAACATGTACATATCTGATGAAGAAGAAAAAAGAAAGAAATTTACACACTCACACATACAAACACCCACCTAGATAAATCATCATTGTCATCATCACACAAGTAAGCACATCCAAACATCCAGTGTCCCAGTTATAATTATTAACAAATTATTAACAAAATATATGAGTTTGAATTTAAATAAGGCATTTAAGTATTTATATAATGATCTTTTTAAATTTGCATTTAAACGAAGAAACGGTTGAAACAGGAGAAATAGCTGCTACATGTAGTCAGAATGAGAAAAAAGGGTCACCAGTCATAATAAAAGATGATATCAAATAATTTAAAAAATAAGAGGGTTATAGTCATAATAATTATCGCTAGTCATAATATTCCTGAGGAAGTGGTTGCCAGTCATATACCATACACTGGCCTGTATAAAAAGGACTACCGGTACTTAAACTAAAGGGCTGTTTAGTATGAATTCATAAACAGGATACATGTACATACACCACCAGGGTTCCCACAGAAATTTGAAAACAAAATTCCATGACTAAATTGCTGCTTTCCATGACTTCCCGTGACGTCCCAGTAGTTGGGCTGTCACAAAGCTGGAAAAATGGAAATCATGAACACCAATTATAATAGCAGAGTATGAGAGTTGCGAGAAACGACAAACTGGAAAGCTGCCATAGCCAAGAGGTAAATGCACTTCCATGGCTTTTCACAATTTTTCCAAATTCCCCAACTTTTCCCTGACTTTCCATGACCACAAATTTTTCCAAGATTTTCCATGACTGTAGGAACCCTGATACACTGTATCAAACTAAACAGGTAAATCCGAGCGCAATGCACAAACTGATTTTTTTTTTCGATTAAGGACTCGGGGTCATAACTTGACATTTTAACCACATTTTTTATAATCAAATTTGGTTAATTACATGCCAACAATCTAAACAGAAATTGAGAGATCTCACATTGAACAAGGATGTGATCGAATGACACAGGGAATTGATAGCATCTGAAATGAATGTTGGTAAACCGCTGATTTTTAGCAATGTCATACTAGTTAACAAACATAATATTTAATGATTAACGTACATGTATGATCCCTGTACTTATCAATACATGTATAAACAGTACACAGTAAAATATTAAAGATTTTATTGGAAATGTACATCCGCCTAAATTCGTAAAGCAGCCAAAGTTTTTGCTTTCATTTTCTTTCCTTTTTGTTGTACTCTACTTTGGCTCCTTTTTAGCACTGCTTCTGGTGCTTTGCCCTGCTTTATAACAAAACTATTTAACTACATAGATCAGCCTCAGGAGTGGTGTTTCATGCTCAAAAAACTTTAATTCATTTCTAATAAATTCACAATTAAATTTAAAGGAAACCAAACCCAAGAAGAGAAGCAATCTTATTTGAAAGAGTAAAATAAAAGGATACAATTTAAAACAAGTTTCATCAAAATCGGTTATAGAGTTATGGAAGTTTGAAAAGTTTTGTTGTACTTTCTTCCGGGATCCTCAAATTGGCAAACATGCTTCAAATTGGCTGATTTTGTGGACAACCCTGAACCCTCCATTTGTTTTGTACACAAATTTTCCCCTTTATTTGACATATTTCACATCATCTCCTCCTGACCTTGACATATGCGATATGTGGTGTGAATTATATTTTCCCATGACATGTATTACCGTATGTTCAGAATGAGGCAATATGCAATTTTAAAAATAAAAGGGGAAAATCTGAAAAGTTGGGTACAAAACAAATGGAGAGTTGTCCACAATATCAGCCATCTTGAAGCATGTTTGCCAATTTGAGGATCCCCATAGAAAGTACAACAAGACTTTTTAAACGTCCATAACTTGCTTATTTTACAACCTATTTTGATGAAACTTGTTTTAAATTGTGCCTCTTATTTTACTCTTTCCAATAAGATTGCTTCTCATCTTGGATTTTGGTTCCTTTAATGATGCAGTCTGATGAAAAATTCATTGCTACATGTAGTTCATACGATGGGTCCTCCATTTCAGGAGAATCGATCAAAGAGTATGAGAGTTATGAATTTGTGATGCCATTTGCAAGCAGCCATCCCATATAGCATGAAATAGACTTCATAATGGCTGAAAATATATTTTAAATGAATCATTCTCGACATTCTGAGAAAAACTGTACATGATCTTATGACACAAAACGCCAAACTTTGAAATCTAAAACTATGTTGTCAAACTTTGGATTTTCGCCAAATCCTCACCAAAATGATTCTTTCCTTTTTCTGAAATTCTCAATGGGAAATGAGATTATCTTTTGATCCATTCCTTAAATTCTTGGACGTAATTCAAACTTTATTCTTTGTGAGGCACCCACACTGATGACTTCATTCTTAGATGGTATTCAAAATGCTCCTTACTTATTATTCTATTTTCTTTAGTAGAAAGGGTCTAGACATGGTTTAAATTTGTTCTTGCTCTATGTTGTAGGACAGGAATTAAATCTGGCCTTCATGTCTTCTTGCTAAAAACACTCAGTCTGGTCTTAGAGCATTATAATCCATGTACAGTATCTGTAACTTTATAGACTTCATTTGTTCCTCTACATGTGCATATGGCAATTTCTTTTTATTATTATTTCTGGGGGCTACTTTTCCCAACCAAAGGGCTAAATCTGCAACATTGGATAAGCTTAATATTATAGTGAATGGGAATTTTCCAGGGCTCTTTTAAGCATTTTCGGGATTTCGCCCCGGAGCCCCCACATATATTCCCCCCCATATACTATGCAATGATGGAAAAACTATGAACAATGGTGTTCTTCAAAATATACTGTAAAGACAGAACAGGTATTAAAATTACGAGGTTTGTATTTATAAATTGCTACAAGTATCTGGTTTTCCTCTATACATGTAGAATACAGTGATGTATTAAGGGTATCACACCGGTATCACAGAAGCGGAAAAAAAAAAAACACCACATCATGACACAAGTCCTGAATGACACTTTGTCATAGGCCCATACATGCATACTGAAATCTAGTTTGATTAAGACCATAGTCTAACTCTGTGTTAAAATGATGGGAAGCAAAAAATGGCAAAATTTTGTTTACATTATTTGTTTATTTTTACCGAGCCATTTCCCATTTCTTTGATAGTGAAAACGACTATCTCATTTATCCTTCCCAGACAGTTAAGAATGATTTAAGAGTCAAATGAACCGATTCATTGACCTCTACCGTTAGGGATTTATGTCACAATTGGCTATCCATAGTTAAACTGAATAGTTTACTAGATAGACAGCGCATAATAAATGATTGTTTATTATCATCAAACCACAACTTTAAACCAGAGTTTAAAGTTAAAACCAACTTCAGAATACGGGCCTTCGTGTTTAGGTACGATACAATTATCACCTTTCGCAGTCCCTTAAGCGGTTCAGGGTGTGTTTTGTTTAGTAAGGAGAGGAATTAGTTTTGTCAACTTGAACCATGATTCATGATTGCATGACCTTGAGTCAGGCAGGATAAGAAGGTCAGGTATCAGTCAGAACAGAGAAGGTAAAGACTTCAATACTACCGCGCAGTGGCGTACCTAGGATTTTCCACAGGGGGGGGGGGGCAAAATCGGCCGCCAAAAAAATTGACAAGCAAAAAAAAAAAAAAAAAAAAAAAAAGGTCTTCAAGCTCGTCAGGGGGGCATAAAAGGTCTTTCAAGCTCGTCAGGGGGGGGCAGTGATATGTATTTTGTATGGGTTGTGGCTCGTCAGGGGGGGCAGAGTGCCCCCCTGCCCCCCCCCCCCCCCCGTAGGTACGCTAGTGCTACCGCGGTTTCCTCTATGACAGAGAGCAAGCAAATAGCGATTTTAAGTTGCAAACAAATACATGTATGCATATGTGAACCTCCAGTCTCAAAACCCACTATAAGTTGCCCTAGGATATATTTGTGATTTCTATCGAGTTTGAAAAAGCAGATTCGAAGCTTTGAAACGGTACATGTAACTTGTCAAAATTGATCAACGATAAATCATGTACTTGACTGAATGCATAAGAAATTCAGAGGGAGCATACTACAGTATATGGAGAAAGCAAGGTTTGAAATTGAAGTTTGGAGCTCACTCAAGCATGAGATGAGATGTGCACACTGTACAATCTCTATGAAACTTCCATACAGTCTGAATAAATGGTGTCAGAGAAACTGTTGCAGGGAAAACAATTAATTTATAAATTGCAGAGTTTGGATGATTTTTAAATGGCAAGCGGAGCTCGAGCATATGGCGCTAGGGGGCCACTGAGTTGTTTTGCTCAGCAAAAATTTTGGGGGCGACTTCCAGATTTATATGTCGCCCCCGAAAGCATGATTTTGGGTGATTTCGAGGGCGACTTTAGGCATTTCCGGGGCGAATTCGCCTGCTGCTCCCGTGAATTTTTTTTCCCTGAACTCTTGTACATTCTTTTCGATTCAACTTTAAAACTTCAAACTTTGACAGTATGAAATGAAGAAGAATCGATCATCCTTTCAATGAGCTAATTATCTAAATTTTACTTTTTAAAGACCACATTACTACCATTTTGTTATTTACAGCGAACCTTGCCTTGTGACTTATTGTTGGTTTGGGGGTGGAGGTTCCTATATATGCATCGCATAGCATCAGTAATTGTAATCTGATACATTTTGAATTAAATGTTTTTTTTTTGGTTGAATGTTTTATTCATTTTAAAAGGTTTATAATCATCGAATGAAGATAACAAAAGAAAAATAAGCAGCAACACTAAATACTAAAACAACAACAATAATAATTATTATTATTATAAAAACATATAAAGAAACAGAAAACATGAATACTGCAGCATAGGAATAAAATGTTTGTTGATGTGATACCTACCACTTTTCGTTTCTGACATAAATAAGCATGACATTCTAAGACTTCTGTTCTGAAGTGACACGAGATGAATCCAAAGATCTTGTCATTGTTCTTGTCTGCTGTACAGTATGATATCCTAAAAGATGAAACAGAAAATAAAATAATTCTTTCATTACCATTTCAAGTTACTCATTTTCCGCACTTGGGAAGGATTTCTTTGTTATCTTGCCTGCTTTACAATATCCCAAACGGATAGATAATGCTGGTATAATCATAATAGTTTACAACAATCATAAAATGAATGTTTATATACAGAAAATATTTATAACTTTAATATTAGGTGTTTAGAAGTATAGAACGTAAAACTTTGGGGGCATAAAAATTGAGAGATAACAGAGAGACTTTGTACTGAAGAAAAGAATTATGTGTCTAGTATGGATAACATGTACAATGTACTTCTAATATTCCTAACTTCAATTTGGTAGAAGAATATAGTTTTGTCAATATCACTGATCTTCTCAACTGCAAGGTGCAGTGAATGTTTTGTTTTGTTACAATTCAATGTCTAATTTACAGCACCACAATTAATGTACATTACTTTGAGAATCTCTCTTTTTGTCCGAGTTATTGCATTATCATCCAGTCTCCTCCAGTAAAAACCCCTGTAAATTACTTTTAAAAATTCAAGAGATATAATGTCTTTTAATAAAAAAAACCTACCTATGAATAACTATTTCCTCTAATTCTTCATTTGTTTCTAAGTCTGTAGGTTTTAATGATGTTGGAGTCACTGTCAGTGCCACTTTCCGCACCTTACCAGATCCATACTTTGCCTGAAAAATACAATGATATGTGCTGGTAAAATATGAAATTATAAAACATGTACACTGTATACAGACATATAAATGTATTACTTTTCATTGATGGAAGGAAAGACATGTTTTCTTTTTTTCAATTTAGAACTCTAAAATTTGACTTTTTTTTTTACTTTCTGATACCCTGCACATGTACATTTAACTGTCTAATATCAATACGGCAGGAGATTAAATTACCGTTCTGGTTTTACATGTTCATGGAGTATATCATCAGACCCGTCATTTGATTTTATGAGAAAGATGTTTTTCAGATATCACAGAACACTAAATTTTACAGAATGGGAATTAAGGGAATTTACATACGAGTAGTCTAGTACCTATATGTATGGGGCAGCTCCTGGCATGTGGTACCAAGAAATTCATAATTTTGTTATTCAGCAACAGATTTCTGCTAAAATTAGATTTCCTTTGTTTTTTTCTTAAGTAGAGTTTTTGGTTCAGAATAATGTAAAGAAAATGGTTTATTTAGTTTTGGAGGTTAGTTTAAATTACGTTTGGCTTAATGTGTAGATTTTCCATTGGAGCAATTGTGGCGAGGAAACGTCAAGGAACCGTATTGAGTGCTATCATTGAAAATATATTTTTTTTATACTAACCCGATGGACGATCTTTTTAATTGCTTCCGCGGTATGCGTTTCATCGTTGGGTAGATTGACTATCTCAACTCCAAGGTATTTAACAAAGAATGTAACACCCTCAACGACTGGCTCATGAGACTTCTCCCAGTCATCCTGAAACTCTGTCAAACAAAAAAAAGGTTTAATAATACTAAATAGGTTCATTATTGCAGACTGAAATAATCGCTAGAGGGTATTCATTTGTCTCGCAATCTACTATGGTCAACAAGGAAATTTGTGATCACTCTCGCAAAAAGTGTTCACTAGCTTTCTAGGAAATTCGTGATTTGCGAGGGTGATCACGAATTTCCTAGAAGGCTAGTGAACACTTTTTGCGAGAGTGATCACGAATTTCCTTGTTGACCATAGTAGATTGCGAGACAAATGAATACCCTCTAGCGATTAAAAAAGGTTTATTTGGAAAAAATTCACCATTTCACCAAACAAAGACAAGATGTGCCATCCAAGGGTAACTTGCATGGAATCCTTGATTCTGATTGGCAGTTGATCAGCGTTACCATGGTAGTTACCATTGGATGGCAAAGTTACCATAATAGTAACTTTTATGCAACGGGCCACTGTGGCCATTATTTATTTCATTACCGGTAACTTTTTTTTTTCAAATATCTCGAACATCTTACCAATTTCTGTTAAACCTAATCCATCATTAAATGTTTTTGATAGATGTAAAATTCAACTAGTCAGTAAATATTCTAACAATTATTTCATCAAGTTCCTTTTTTTTATCGTCAATATTTGTATTTGTTTTGTTGTCATAATTATTTTTTCCATTTCTATGCTCAATGTCAATCTGGACAGTCTGGTATATTTAATTACATTACAGTCATGATTTCATATTTTTCAGTTTCCAGTTTTGTTAAGGTGTTAGTACTCCTCATTTATTCATACAGTACTTTGGCCTACTCTCCCCCCCATAAAATATTTATTCATTGATATTGTTTTCTTTTTTATCAATGTTCCATTTAATGTAGGTTAACTTTGAATGTACATGTATGTTACAATGTTCTGTTTTTTATCATTTTGAATGGAATAGGCCTAATTATTCTATCAATCTAAAATTGACAACATTTTTCCTTTTTTGATCTAAAATTAACAAAAATTTTCCTTTTTTGATCTAAAATTTACAACATTTTTCCTTACAAGTTCATGTTTAGACAAATAAAGAAAACAAGATATCGATCAAAATGTATCATTTAGCATGACATCAAAATTGCAATCACCAATACTGAACCTAAACAACAAGCTTGATATTGAACAATTAAATGTTTTACATATCAAAATAAACATTAAAATTTAAATTATTCAAAATCAATGGTCTTTGACATACATGTATTAGTGTTTCATAAAGGAAGGAGTACCAGTAACCATTCTTTGACTACCTGTTTACCTGTTTCACCAGAGAACAATAGATTTGGTCCACTGAATCTATTGTTCTCTGGTGAAACAGGTAAACAGGTAGTCAAAGAATGTTAACTGGTACTGTATTGTTGCCTGTGGGATGAGGATTTCAAGAAGAATTTGAGGAATAAAAATGCAGGCATAAATATTACATGTACATGTATGTCAGTCAATAGAAAATAATACAGGTTTAATTTATTTATATTATAACAAAATAAAATGGCTATCTTTATCCCTGTTGCTGAGAAGAATCCCATGGTCCATAGTGAGAAAGACAATGGGAGTTAGTTATTTGTTCTTAATTTTATTGCATTTCATTCTATTTAGACTATCAAAATAAAGGAAGAACATGCATTCTTCACATGCAATCTTGACGTTCATATGCCATACTAATCAATATAATGATTGTGGGCATTAACGGAAAGACAAGACATTCTTAGGCAAAATGTAAAATTCATACATGATGAAATATGGAAGAGTTTGGCAATTAACGTTAAAAAGATTACAGATAATTCAGCCAAGGAGTTCACTTTAACACTTTAGTCAACTCGACATTCTTAGTTAGATCTAGATCAAGACTTAGTCTTAAGTTACATGTAACTGTAAGTTCTATCCAACATTAACAAAAATAGATTCTAGACAATAAAACAAGCTAGAATTCAATCTAGATCTCTAACTTTTTTACTTCTCGACTCTACAATACATGCAGATCAAAAGCCAGGCAAAGGAAAGCAAAGCAAAACTTAAAGGCAACAAGTTAGAAATAGTGCCTAAATCATTTTCAGAGGAAACATACCCTACAAAAACATGTAGGATGGGGGATCGGGTGTCCGGACACTTTATATTTTTGAAGCCTTCTTTTTTGTCATTGGATTACACTACAAATACGAAATCAATAGTTGTAATCATCTTCTATTTTGTTCCCTATAATATTTCCTGACATTTTGTACTAGGCCTAAAAATTGATAAAACTTTCCTTGTAAATTTTTCCAAATGACTTTCTAAAATTGATCGTCCGGACACACAACCTGTCCGGACACACAACAACTGGGTATAACGTAGATCTAAGGCTATTATGAAAATAAAAATGCATAGATCCACCTTCATTGGCATAAAAGTGATACAACTCTTGTACATTCACAGCATTATTAAACGTGTTTAGACTCGAGTCGAGAGCCGGGAAGGGGCGGGGAGTGGTCACTTGTTTCACTGCACTGTTGTTAAGTGTCTTGTCAAAATCCTTCCGGGCCGGCTTGGATTTGAAACTACTTTAGTCACAGTTAATTTCATGAACATGAAGAAGAAAAAGCTAGATCTAGACTGGTCTGGTTACATTTCGATTTAGTTACACTTCTGATATACTTCATGGTCAATTTTCAATCATCAATTTGCAACAATATTGCTTGCGAGTCTCATCTTTCTAGACGACTTGAGTCAGCTCAGACTCAGAGAAATCCTGCTCCATTCACTACAATTGTACAAAAGTGGCATGTCTGATGCACTGATCGTTTTCTGCCGGGTCGGCTGTTTGAGTTTGTTTATCGTAAAATCTATCACATGAACATGCTACATTTTGAAAATGACATGACTTACTTCTGTGTTTTCCTTTCCTGAATCGATTCTTGATCATTTTCTTATTCCTCCTTTGCAGTTATTAACTTCAGAAATGAAAATAGTATACCGCTTCGGTCTTTTTTCCCTGATGGCCAGTTCGTTCGTGTGTGTATAGCTACATGTATTTTGTACACGTTTATTATGTTTACATACCGTATCGTACCGGCACGGTTTGGTATACGCGGCGGCGCGCCTCGCCGTTACACACACAAAAAACTTGCAATACAATACAGTACACGCAAAACGAAAGTGCATGTGATTCGATCGTGTGTGTAAGAACGTAGTATTCTATGACGTCGAATAAGTCATTGATGGGGTTGCCCAAATATGGTACAAAGAAATAGAACCGTGTGCAAAAGCAGTCGCGCCATCGGGTGAATCTAGTCTCTGTTTCAGCTAAGATTTCAATTTCATTCAATTATAATTTAGATCAAAATATCCTTAATAAGAAAAAAGTGTTCCATGTCCCATCGCAGATAAACGCCGACTAACACAAGAGTACAATGAATATAATTAATTTGAAAATACTTGAAGTTGCGAATAATAAAACATCGACTATCTCAGGAAGACAAATAATGAATGGATGGAGATTATTAAAAAGAGGTCATATGTTAAAACTAGGGCGAAACCATTGATAATCATCGCTGGAGCCACAACAAGTCGAAAAACAAAACAAAACAAATCCTCGTTTTGGGCACTTCCATTGATGTAAAACTGTCAAAATGTTCGGATATTCAAGTAAAGTTAGTGAAAAATATGACGTACCCCTATCAAGTTTCGGGGAGCTGAGAGGGGAGAGGGGGGGGGTGCATGTATGCACGTAGCCTCCAATTCCACTGGTCTTAAAGGAGAATGAAACATTTGGAACAAAATAGCTTGTGTGAAAACAGAAAAATCAAAGAAACAGATCTACAAAAATTTGAGAAAAATCGGACAAATAATGAGAAAGTTATGAGCATTTGAATATTGCGATCACTAATGGTATGGAGATCCTCAAAATTGGCAATGCGACAAAGATGTGTGATGTCACCTGTGAACAACTCTCCCCATTACTTTAGTATATATTTCACTTAAATTGCCTCTTTTATCACATCTATCAGTAGATCATGTGTTCTTTCTATAGGAGGGCATGTAATACAGATTTTTAAAGAATACGTCATGGATAAGAGTTTGCATCACCATAAGAAAAAACAAAAAGAGACATTTTGAGGGTATTTCATAGTCCATCAAAGAGAAAGTTGTTCACATGTGACATCACACATCCTTGTCGCATTGCCAATGGGAGGATCTCCATGGCATTAGTGATTGCAATATTCAAATGCTCCTAACTTTCTAATTTTTTGTCCGATTTTTCTCAAACTTTTAATTGCCTAAAAGTAATCTTGGCAGAACATATTTGAACCACTGATCTCTCCCCTATTAGTGGAGTTAGTGGAGAGATCAGTGATTTGGGCATGCAGGTAAAGTAAAATAAGTAGACAAACAAAACACAGAAAATTTCCTCAAAATCGGGCAATGAATACCAATTAAAGTTAATAGTATCAGGGGCCGCGGAATGGTTTTCAAAGTGGGGGCTGAGCCAAAAGTAGGGGAGGGGGGCTGACCATGCAAAAAATCACAATCATATGGTCATTTTTACGTTTTTTTTGTACACGGTTTTGGAAAAAAGTGGGGGGGGGGGGGAGCCCCCCCAGCCCCCTCCCCCGCTTCCGCGGCCCCTGAGTATGAAAGTTATATTTCTTCATGAATGTGCAATGAGCGGTGATTTCAGATGGAATTACATTTATTCAATTTTTTCCGCCAAGAGTAAACAAAAAATGGATTAAAAAATTATTAAACATGTATAAGATAATTATTTTGCTTGAAGGGAGACATCGTACACACAATGTATGAAAATATGAAAGAATTGTTTCATGTAATAAATAAGAAAAATGCGAAGTGGGGAAATGACCATCAGCCAACTTTAGCCTTGTGAATATTCATGAGGGCATCGGTTTTCACAAAAATATTAATAAACTTCCAAATCCAATAAGTTTCTTATAAGCCTATATTAGATGTTGATAAAATGTCAGCAATTTGCGCTGTGTGTTTTACTCTATTTATTAATACAGTGCGTATAAAAAAAAATGGGACAGATTTGAAAAGTCTATAAAATTTTTGTTTCAAATTATGATCTCTATATTTTGGTGTCAATAGGTGCTCTGAAGTCTTATCCTTCAAATGCCATTAAAATAATTTAGTTTCTTTCATTCTTGAGCGAACACGGAATGTTTTTGTCCGGGGTTAAGAAGGAGGCTTGCGCCAAAATGGCATAAAATGATAAATATGATGGTCGGACTTCTTGCTAATCAGCAGACTTCCTCTTAACCTTTTCATTATCGTTGCCATAATTTCCGAATTATGCGGTCAAAATTCAATTCCAAATCTACTTATTTGCTTGAATATTTCTGTTGCTGTTCCTTTTTAATATGTTCTCTTTTAGCTTTGAATATTCCTTCTTTAGGCAAGAACAATTTTTGTTTAAACCGAAGTATGGGAGAGCGTGTTTTCTTTTTTCAAATCCTTTCATTGTGTGCTACAAAGGTTTTGGTGCCTTTGAACAGTTGCATACTGATGGGTGGGGGCTCGGGGTGCTCCCCCCCCCCCCAAATAAAAAAAAATCATGACCAAGAAAAAAAAGTGGAAAGGAAAATAACAGAAAACATAGAAAGTGAAACATGATATGATTTTCAGAATATTATGTCAAAATCACAACATTTGATATTTTAATAAAAAAGTTGAAATTTTTGCTTGCTCGCTTCACAACTTTTTAATACATTTTACCCGAGCTGCCATATCTTGCTCCTTCAAAATTGACTCAATACACCATTGCCATTGAAAGACATGAATCCTTTCCTGTTTGTCCTGTCAAGCACATAATTAAACTTGGTGAAGGATTCAATAACCCCTTGAAAATAGGATTCCTGTCTTTTATAGGTACCATAACATAATTTGTTTCACATAATAAAAGGATTTGAATAATTACAAATTCTCCCAATTAATAATGAAAATTTTCTTACTTGGGTTGACAAAAAGTCTTCTTTTCTTACTTATGAAGGAAAAAGAAGTTTAAATGAAAAGCAAACTAATTCAGGTAAATAAATAAATTTGTAAATGAAAATTGACAGCATAATTCGAAAATTATGGCAAAGATAATGAAAAGATTAAGAGGAAGTCTGCTGATTATTAGCCAAAAGTCTAATCATCAAATTTCTCATTTCTGCCATTTTGGCGCAAGCCTCTTTTTGAACCCCCGACAAAAACGTCCCGTGTTCGCTCAAGCATGAACAAAATTTATTTTTGAAAATGGCATTTCAAAAATAAGATCTCAGAGCATCTATTAACATAAAAATATAGATATATTTTTAAACAATTTTTTTATAGACTTTTCAAAACTGTCCCGTTTTTTTTATACGCACTGTATATGATTTCTGCCGGGAATACTCCTTCAATAATTTTGCATTTTCATTGCATATCCTCGCACCTCTTTTCTTCCCTAGTAACTGTTCCTCCTACTTAATTAGGAGCCTATTTATGACTAACAGATTTGTCCTAGCTCTGAATGATATATAATTGAGCATATATACATTAAGTCATTTTCCTTCTAGTTTACAAATCTTCTGCACGATATGTTTGCTAATTAAGAAAGTAGAAAATAAAAAAAAGGAAGGTATGAAGGAAGGAAGAAAGAGAGATATAAAATAAAGAAATTAAAGAAACAGAGAGAACAAGGAAAGTATGAGATGACAGATAAAAAGAAAGTAAGAAAGAAAGAAGGAAAGAAAGAAAAAAGAAAGAAAGGAGAAAGAAAGAAAAAAAAAAGGAAGAGAGTAAGAAAAAATATTACTAAATATATATACTTTACTTTATAGTGTAATCTAACTTTATTATTTAATTTTATTTGTAAGGACCTGTTGAAATATTGTGTGACTTTACTTTTTACTCATTAACAAAACAAACAGGATGGCATAAGAGTTATCCTTTGGCAAAACAGTTTATTTCACCACATCAAAATATATGATGTCACAGGCAACTATGAAAACAATCAAAAATATACAAAGAGATCACTAAAGTTGTACAGAAATGAAAATAGCTAATAATATGACAATTGAGATGAAAAAACATTATACTAGTAAAAAAAAACTCATTTAAATTCAACAATAAAATCAAAAGAAACAAGAATACGACAAAAAATATTTCTTTAACAAAAAATGTGCTTAATAATAATCATGATTATCAACAAAACTACACATCAAATACACTGTAAAAAATGTTGTGTAAATTTTAAGCATGTTGCTTAAGCCCATCACCTTAACAACTATTGTTTAATTTTTTTAAACAAGTTGTTAAGAGTTTAAACAACTTATTCTTAGAGTGACAGGCTTAAACAATGTGCTATATTTTTACTGTATATAAAGATTTTGCATACAAATACAGATCATAATTACAATTCTCTCCTTATTGGAACACTACTATTAACTATTTCAAAAAGGTGAATGAATAAATTATTTATCATTAATAATTTTCAGTTAATAGCAACGTTTGAAATAAGGAGAGAAAAGTTCAAATCGTTCTTTGTATGAACATTAATACTTATTTAAATCTAACTGCCAAAAACACGGTTCTTATTCAGGAAACAAACCATGTTTAGTCTCGGTATAAATTATTGTGCACACTTTATACTGTAACACTTTCAGGAAACAAAAGAGGGCAATGTGAATGAACAGATATTAACGTTACACACATAATAATGCATATTGGTGGGCACGTTCAGTCTAAAAAACATGTGACTAGACATCTCAAATGCAATAAGTCGCCCAGGAAGGTTCTCTGTAAATGGCCAAAGTAGTAATAATTTTTTTTTTTTGAATAAATAAAAAAATCTAATCTCATCTAAAAAAGTAATTCCTCTTCTTCATACTGTCAAAGTTTGAAGATGTTAATTTGAATAAAAGACAAGATACAAAATTTTTTTTACACCATTTTTTGTTGACTACTTGGAAGTTTCACTGAGATTGCACAATGGCGCCTCTCATGCTTTGGTGAACCCCAAACTTCAAACCCTCTTTTCTCCCTATTTTTTTGAGCTTTCACTGAATTTATTCTGCATTCAATCAAGTACTTGAGTGGGTAATTGTTCATCAACTCTGACAAGTTATATATCATTGTAAAGCTACAGAATTAAGATCTCAAAATTACCTTTGGGCGACTTATTGTTGGTTTGGGGTGGCAGGTCACATATGAAACACTAAGGTCCGAAGTCACAAAGGTGGTTTTTAAATCCATTGGTTGAACTCGTGATTTATGTAGATTTCCTGTATACATTACGCCTATTTACCGCGTATACTGAAAAGTGTCCAATACTGATGCGCGCTCTTGTCACATTGCTCAAAATTGATGCCTTTTGCCATGGTTACGTATGCTAATTCATTCATGAGTCCACTGCTTTTCACTCTTTAAAAAGTGGACTCATGAATAAAATGGCGTACTTAACCATGGCAACAGACATCAATTAGGCGCAATGTGAAAAAGTCGCCCATCAGTATTTGACACTTTTAAGTATACGCGGTAAATTAAGCGTTATTTATACAGGAATTCTGCATAAACCATGGGTTCAACCGATCGTTGTAGAAACCACCTTTGTAAATTAAGGCCTAAATGCTTCAAGACGTCTCAAGTGTTTACCATACTCAATCAATTCCACCCTGGCAAGTATGGAAGCGCTCTTTAAATACCTTTCAGGAGAATACTTTCAAGATTTTTTAAAGGCCAAGTCCATCCAAACAAAAAGTTGATTAGAAAAAAAGAGAGTGAAAAGACCTAAAAATACCGCAAGAAATTTGTTCAAATTCAGACCATTCCTTTTATGGTATATTGGGTTTTGTACTGTTGTATTGCGCTACATGGATGACCTTTGACAATTTGTGTAGCCATCGGCATCGGTACAAAGGATTAACCTATGTTCATGGGAGCCGGGGGACATCTATTGTTACATCCCTCCCCCCCAATACAAAAGATCATCCTCTGCTCCGACGCCCGTGTGTAACAATTAAGGAAATTAAGTACTACAAATACAAATTGAGAAGACATAAAGGGCATTCCTCAGAAAAAATGAGCACCAAGTATATCTATAATTTTTACAATATACAAATACAAAAGAATACACAGACCAGGGGTCTTACAAAGAGTTGCGATTGATTCGATCGACCCCAACTATACGGAAATCCATCATTGTCATACTTTTTAAAAACCAATAATTTGCCTGAAGTGCAATGACATAAACAAACATTTGAAGCACACTGAATTCTCAAGACAATGGTGAATGTATGAGAATACATTATATCTAGAAAATATTTTGAACAAAAAAACATGCACTTTAGATGTGGCCATTGCTGGCTTTTGAAATTTGTGATTGATTGGATTAATCACAACTCTTTGTATGAAGGGGCCCTGAACTCCAGCTCATAAAAGATATATAAGATGATACCCCTCTTGAAAAAAGTTATGATTACATATTTTTCCAAATGTAAATGGAAAGGAATATGTTGATAGTTACCTGTATCTCAAATAAATGTACATGTAACTATATGATTCAATGTTTAACTTTTATAGAATTAGATCATGAAAGATCAACTAATATTATACATTTCTAATCCTACGTCTTTAAACTCTATTTATGAAACCCTATATCAAAATTACCATTAACATGTAACTTTGAAAGTTTCAAAGTCATCTTTTAAATACATTTTCACTGTACACAATATGCAACATTCCAGCTTTATTTCATTAAATATTTGCATCATTATATATTCACTTCAAGAATTCAGTTCTTTTGGTTGTTTAAAATGACAGAAGTTCATTACTTCAATGGTTGAAGAGTACTGGAAGTCTGGAAATATCTTTTAATTTACATGGTCAGAAAAATAACTGATATAGTTTTGAAATGCAACATACCTATTGTTTTAGTATTATTTACACATAAATATGATAAGCAGGAATAGCCAAAAAGACAGTCGATGAGAAAAAAATATTCAGAATTATGAGTTGATTGTGTAAATTTTGCCACTTTCAAAAGGAAAAGGATTGTCTTGTACAACACAATGCATCATAGTACCTTAATGCTATGTCACGGACAGCTTGGATATGGCACAAATCAAAGGATTTCACCAAAAGATATGATATAATTTGAATACCGTGGAAATTTCAAACAAACATAAACTGAACCTAATGATACTAGTATTCAAAATAGCTACGGTAGTAAATAGAATAAATAATCGTAAACCCAACAATTTGCAATTCAATTGTCTACTGTAAAGCTGATAAACCTAAATTCCAGCAACATGTTGCTATGGACCTGGTTGCACTTATTCACATCAAATATGTAATATCATACTAGCTAGCATTGTTTGATTCACTTTAATACTCTAAATGACCACAATATATATCCACAATATATATTCAGGGGCCATGCCTGGTTATTTTGATAAAGGGGGGGGGGGGGATGGGAGACAGGTGACACAACGTCTGCTCTGGCGACAATTGCTTCAGACTTTATTTCGTCTAAGATATAGGGATAGGGTTACCGTTAAGGTTGAAATAGGGTTTTATGTTCGGTTTAGGATACGGTATTATAGTGTTAAATCCAGGGTTGAAGTTGGTCATTCCATTAACGTGTGGAATTTGCAGCGGAGAAATTGTCGCCAGAGCAAATGTCATGGAACCGGGAGACAATCCTAAAGGTACGGTCACATTTTTTCTCAATTATAGAGCAACATGGCCAAGACGTCCCCTATGGTGCCACCGGCCCACCCCTGCATATATTGTGAGAAACTACTTCTGTTCTGAGGCCTCTTTCATAAAGCTGTTCGTAAATTAAGAGTGACTTTAAGAACGACTGGTAATCCTTTTCTTGTGGTAAATGATATTCACCATTACATCACAATTGGTGATTATTTAGCGTGTAAGAAAGGATCACCAGTCCTTAAAGTAACTCTTAACTTACGAACAGCTATATGAAACACCCACCTGGTGAGAAAAATAATGCTGGCATTGGCGGGATTATTGGTTTGATTGGTGAGTTGGTAATGTCATTAAATTTGAAATAGAACGCTTCACACCCCCGCAATGGCACTACAAACGCCATTTTGCTTAGCACTACACAATGGCGACATCAGACATGGACACGATATCTTTGATTGTTACAAAGTTAATTTCGGCTAGGAGTTTTTATACATTTGCCACTCTCCAACCAGGGGGGTGTTTCACAAAGATTTAAGTATGACTTAGAGTCAGTAGCGTACCGTGAGCCGGAGGAGACAAAGCATTGAGGGGGCACTGCATTGTTCACAGACAATGCAGTGCCCCCCCAATGCTTTGTCTCCTCCGGCTCACGGTACGCTACTGCTTAGAGTCCTACTTAAAGGAAGACGCGTACATGTATGAAACGCGTAATCTTATTGATCAATACTTATTTGTGCATGTCCGATTGGCATGATCTGACCAATGCGGTCATGCTTTTTGTACAGCACAACTAGGCATTTAAGTGCGACTCCTATTCATACTTAAATCTTTGTAAAAAAATAAACCTGGTGTAGTGAAGGGGTACCTGGTAGGAAGGAATTCCTAGATTCCTCAGGCGTCTGGTCAGGGTAGCCAAGCTAAAGTTAGGGTAAGGGTAACAATATCAAGTGCTTAGAAACATTTGTAGTAATCACTATATAAATGTTGCATATTATTATTGTCATTATCATAAATACAAGCTTACAAACAGCTTGAAAAATAATTTTAATTATGGAGAGAAAAATCAATCAAGAATCCTGACTTTCAGTAATCTCCAAGGACATCTTTCAGAGTTGTGAATTTGTACTGATGATCATCAACTTGCTAGCTAGTTAAATAAGAAAAACCAACAATTATATCTACATTTATAGGGGTGACAATTATCCAATCAAAAGAATGTCATCTTTTCAAACATTCCAGAAAAGCATTAGTTTAAAATCTATTTTCACAAGAAAAACCTAAAATTTGTGTTTTACCAAATTCTTTCTGCAAATGCTAGTGGAAAAATTGAATTGACATGTGATTTACACATACGTTAGCTAGAATGAAGACTGAAATAATTGGGTCAACCATAGGTTCTTTTTTTTTCAACAGCTTGAAAATATAACAGGATGGTTGATTTGGGTTTATTTCTATTTATAAAATGGTATTTTTTTTCAAAAGACTTGGTTAAAATGGCAATTTGTTCCATTTCCGTCAATTTTCTATTTTACTTTTCTTGAGAAATTGTCGCCCCTACTTGTCACGTACATTTATAAAGAAAATCAGTATACGGAGAACTTGTATAACAAGATGATAGTCCCCATACTAGCTCATAAATGACAAGCCAAAACTGTACATCGAGATGAACCAGTTGACTTGAATGGAAAATAAAAAATTCAGACAAGCATAACACTATAGGGGCTTTCACACCTGAACATTTTTGCCAGCATATACCAACATATTATCCATTCCATAAAAATGTTCATTTGAATCAATAGAGAGAAATCAAACAAGCATAATGCGGACATTTTCATCAAAATCGGATGTAAAACAAGAAAGTTATGACATGTTAAAAATTATCTTACTTTTGCACAAAACAGTTAATTGCACAAAACAGTTAAATGCACAACTCAGTGACCTGTAAATGAGAGAGTCCATGATGTCCATCACTCACTATTTCTTTTGTTTTTATTGTTTGAATTATACAATATTTCAAATTTTTCCAGATTTTACAATAAGGACCGACTTGACTTCACCATAAAATGTTTAAACATTGAATGGCAATACCACATGGTCAGGGAAGAATTAAACTGTGTTTCACATGACAATGATGAGAAAATTAGAATATTTCAGACTTGTTTTAAGCATAACACTAGAGGGGCTTTCATAGGATTTTTCTTTTTATTCAAATCAACTTTTCGTTAGGGTGGACTTGTCCTTTAAAGAATTGCCTTTTGTTAACAACATAAATAATTTGAATTCTTGATATATATTATGTTTGATAATTTGTGCTTGATATTAAAGAAATGGGATAAGAAGACAAAAACGGCTGGCAACTCATACAGTACATATGTACATCGGCACACTCTGACTAAGTTGTCCATTTGTGACAGCCCCCCCCCCCCCTGGGAAGCAGGGGTGGTTTGGTTGATTCAGCCCCTCCCCCCTCCCCTCCCCAAAGATTTGTTTGGGGGTACTGCGGATGTTACACATAGGCCATACACCATAGGTAGCACCCCCTGGAATTCAGGGTGGTATGCTAAAAAGGAGAAATATAACCAAAATCACCTTCATTTTGTTGTGAAAACCTTTTTTTTTTTTGGCATGTCAAATTTTTCTTCCAAGCCAGCACCCCCTATTAAAACAAGTGGAGCGCCTCTAGCAGTCTCGCCTGCATTGCGCGATTCAATATAGCAGCAGTGCTGACTTTGGAAGCGACTATAGAATAATAATTCACAAAAAACACCATTCATATAATAAAATACTCTGTTCATCGACCCTAAATGACATTTGACCTTAATCATGTGACCTAAGACTTGTGCAAGATGATCAGTGATACTTCATTACCCCTATGTCAACATTTCAAGAACTATATCCATAAGCTTTTAAAGTTATGATGGCAATTCAATGAATACCCCCAATCTGGCCAAAGTTCATTAACCTTAAATGACCTTTGACCTTGATCATGTGACCAGAAACTCATGCAGGAATTTCACTGATACTTCAATACCCTTATGTCTAAGTTTCATGAACTAGGTCCAAATACTTATGATGACATTCCCCAAAAAAATTAACCGTATGTTAAGATATCAATGTTTATTCCCCCGAAATGGTCTAAGTTCATTGACCCAAAATGACCTTTGACCTTGGTCATGTGACCTGAAACTCATGCAGGATGTTCAGTAATACCTGATTACTGTTACAAACTACATCTGATTTTAATGAAATTCTCTTTATGAATAATGCTATGCTTGTTTGATTTGACATGATTCATTAAAATCAAGTTGTTTTGGCTGACTTGTCATTCAAGATTATTAACCCATTGGAGACCTGGAGACCAGATAATAATGCAATAATACACATATTTCATATACACCCACTCTCCAACAGGTTAAGGACCTCCGTATACTGACACTTTTCATGGTTATTAGAGATCATTAGAACACATCAAAGAAGGGAAACTCTGCATTATGCGGCTGAAGAAGATCAGTGAGAAAGCAAACTGCACCAGCCCAGCCCTCGAACAAACTTAACGGAGCGTCCGGACACCTCGCCCCCTTCACAAACTCCTCCGTCTGCATGAACTCGGAGAACTGCAGGGCTCTGTGGATGAACTTGCAATCCCCGGTCAGGCGGTAGGTGAGTAGGAAGACGTAGCCGTTGCCGGTGATGCCGTGGCAGATACCGGGGCCTTTCCTGAGGAGCCCTTTCTGCCACGTCAGGTCGGCACATTTTCTGCTCGCGATGAGGTGCATGGGGTCCTTCCAGAGCAGGAAAGCCTTGGCAAACAGGTAGATAACACCTGAAACAAACAACAATATTGCTATCTTATACCATGGGCACCGGAAGCTGGGAGGCTGGGGGAATAGCCCCCCAACCCCCCCCCCCCCCGTCCCCATAAAAAAAATGGTGGAGAGGAAAAATAAATTTTCACCCCTCCCATAAAAAAGGGGGCGGAGAAAAATAGAAGAGGGAATAAGAAAGAAACAGTATCTCTTTTCTAACTACTATTACGACAGGTCGGCACATTTTCTGCTCGCGATGAGGTGCATGGGGTCCTTCCAGAGCAGGAAAGCCTTGGCAAACAGGTAGATAACACCTGAAACAAACAACAATATTGCTATCTTATACCATGGGCACCGGAAGCTGGGAGGCTGGGGGAGTAGCCCCCCCCCCCCCCCCCCCCCCCGTCCCCATAAAAAAAATGGTGGAGAGGAAAAATAAATTTTCACCCCTCCCATAAAAAAGGGGGCGGAGAAAAATAGAAGAGGGAATAAGAAAGAAACAGTATCTCTTTTCTAACTACTATTACGACAATGCCTCGTAATATACCTTACTCATTACAAATATTTATGACATCTCGGGCAATAACTCTAGGTTATAATAAATTGACCACCTAAGATAATAATAATAAGAGTCAGTTCTTGTACAGCGCAGAACACATTATGAATAACGTATCTATGCGCTTCCAAAGGACTTGGATATTATTACCCCCGCTGTAGCTCAAGCAGCTTTCACGCGCTCGGCATTTCAAGGAATAATTCCTGCTAGGTACCCACTAACCTCACCTGGGTTGAGTGCAGCACAATGTGGATATAATTTCTTGCTGAAGGAAACTACGCCATGGCTGGGATTTGAACCAACGACCCTCTGTTTCAAAGTCCGGAGACTAATCCACTGGGCCACAACGCTCTAAGATGTCTGATACAGGTAGTAAATAACAACAGATATTTACCTGGTGCACCATGACACCAATGGACGAGTTGATGCTCGGGAGGACGTTGCTGGATACACTCGGCTACAGTAGGCGGGATGTTGTAATCCGGTGATCTACACGAGATTAGATAATCCACTGTGTTCTTGACGTCGGCCTCGATAGACGGGTCGGACTTGACAAAGGTTGGATAGTTGAGCAGCATCTGGACGATTCCAGAAAGGCCGTGTGCAGCACCTAATTCAAATCAACGTGTCATCATGGATCAGTACACAAATAATACACATCAATGAGCGCAAGAGTAAGAATTATTCATTAAGAACAATTCTAAAATGCCCAAGGCATAGCCAAGGGGTCCTAGAAAACCGTTTATATTGTAACATGTATTCTTTTGTACCATCTGATCATTGATTTGTACTCATAATGTGTCTGGTTTTTTGAATAAATTGAACTTGAACTTGAAGGGCATTTTAAAGATAACAACTACATGAATATGTGCAGTGTAATTGTGCTGTACTGGGAAAAGGGGTACTACTTTGTATCTAAACAATTTTTCTAATGATTGGCACAGTTTTTCACTCTCATACAGGGAGGATTTGGAGATTTTTTCAGATACCTGTATAAAATGTACAGAAGTGAAGAGGCTACCCTGGGTAAAATATGACCTCCTCCTTTTTTTCCTCCTCCTTCTTCCCCTCCCCCTTCTCCTCTTCCTCCTTCTTTCTTTTCTTCTTCTTCTTCTCCTTCTTTCTATTTTTCTCTTCTTCTCCTCCCTCCCCCACCTCTTCTTCTCCTCTTCCCTCTCCTCCTCCTTCTTCTTTATCTCCTTCTTTCTCTTCAACTTCTTCTTCCCCCTTCCTCCTCCTCCTTCATCTTCTTCCTTCTCCTTCTTCTTTTTCTTCTTCTCCTTCTTCTTCTTCTTCTTCTTCTTCTTCTTCTTCTTCTCCTCCTTCTCCTTCTCCTCCTCCTCCTCCTCCTCCTCCTCCTCCTCCTCCTCCTCCTCCTCCTCCTCCTCCTCCTCCTCCTCCTCCTCCTCCTCCTCCTCCTCCTCCTCCTCCTCCTCCTCCTCCTCCTCCTCCTCCTCCTCCTCCTCCTCCTCCTTCTCCTCCTCTTCTTCTTCTAGCATGCACAATTGTACTATACCACCATTTTACAAACCTACCTAAATATTCTGTCTGGTAATATGCATACATTAGCGGTGATTGTGATTTATGCCTTTGTGAATAGCTCCGCCCAGAATCTACTATGGCTCGACAGATCATGAAAGTCACTTCATCACTCAGAACCTAAGGACACAAGAAAGTAAGATTAATTACAAGCAGTTCTTTATCTCTCAACAGACAAGTGAAAGCCACCTCATCACTCAAAACCTAAACAAGAAAACAAGACTAATCACAGACAGTCCATTTCATTAAAACCCCAAAAGTACTGGTAACACAATAAAATAAGATTAATCACAAGCAGTAAGAGTTCACTTCACGCCAAAGTCACCGTTATGCTAACCTAACGATATAAGAAAATGAGATTGATCATAAGCAGTCCATCTCACTTAAAAACTCAAAAGAAAAAAAAAAAAATAAGATTCATCACAACTGATCCAATGTGACTTGACACTGACAGATTTTGAAAGTGACCTCCTACCAGGGCCCGTCTTACAAAGAGTTACGATTGATCCGATCAATCGTAATTATGGAAATCCATCAGTGTCATAATTTTTTTCTACGAAAAACTTGCGCAATGTCCTCTGTTTGCAAAGAGAAGTGCAGTGAATTTTCAAGAAAACAATGAATGCATAAATATACATCATAGCTAGAAAATATTTTGAACAAACATGCATAATAGATGACGCTGCTGGCCGCCCATAGTTAAGATTGATCGGAACTCTTTGTAAGACAGGGCCCTGGTGCCCATTCACCTCACCTGAAAAGACATGTATGTATCATTCATTTGATTAGATGGTGGGTTGGTTTTTTTTTGGGGGGGGTTACGGGTTACGATGTATTTGAAAGATTTTTGGATGTTATGTTGTGTTACAACACAAGGTGGTTGCATACTGCGAGTGCTTTAAATCACATCCCAGGCTCTGAATATAATAATACTTGCTTATATAGCAGGGGCCGCGGAACCGGGGGGGGGGGGGGGGGGGGGGCTGGGGGGGCTTCAGCCCCCCCCCACTTTTTTCCAAAACCGTGTACAAAAATGCAAAAATGACCATACGATTGTGATTTTCTGCATGATTTTCAGCCCCCCCACTTTTGGCTCAGCCCCCCCACTTGGAAAACCGTTCCGCGGCCCCTGTATAGCACTTAACACTTGCTTTAACAAAAGTTTTTAAGTGCTCTAAAGAAATGCAGCATAATTATCCTGGATTTAGCACAGCAGATGTTAAGCGCTCTGCATTTCAAGGAATAAATTCCTACCAGGTACCCAATCACCTTTATACCTGGATCGAGTGTAGCATAGTGTGGATGAATTTCTTGTTGAAGGAAAACACGCCATGGCTTGGAATCAAACCCACGTCCCTCAGACTGAAAGATGAGAGTCATAACACCACTAAACCACCCCCATTGAACACAGGCTCGAGAGTTTTATGAAGTCTGGGCAATTCCATAGAATATGTACGTCCGACCCCATGTTTGTGGAACCTTCATGAAATTTCCTGTCTCTGATTTCAGGTTCTTTTGACAGTCTGTAATGCTCTCAAATGATCATGACTTGGTCAGTTTATGTAGTGAAGTAAAACTTGAGAAAAATGGGGGTCGGATGTACAAAAAGGTTGATTATTTTAAGGAATTGCCCGTCTGTTGCTACTTATGATTCAGCAAAGAAATCCCCTTTTACTGAACCTGTAGATGAGGGTGGACTGGATTTGTCCTTTAAAATGAATTCAGTATACTGACCTGTTGACCGAGTTTCTTGGTGAGCATTTCCGCTCCACATAAATACCCCGCTCTTCCTACCAGTACTTCATCTGATCCACAGCCAAGATAATCTCCGGGCTGACAACATATCCCTGCTAGACCTGCATATCTGCAAAACAATATCAATATGACATTTAGCTCAACTTTAATGATACACACGACTTTCAATGTACCAGTGTTGTAGTTAAGCCCAAACCCTCAAGGTCGAGGCCAAGGCTTCTGTACCCAAGGCCAAGGCTTGGAAACCTAAGGTCAAGGCTTGAAAACCTCAAAGCCAAGGCATTTCAATTTTACGATATACAATTAAAATAGGGTAATAATAAACAGAAGGCAAATACAAAATATGGATAAAAGGCGAATGATTGAATGAACCCAGAGTGATATTCATTTTGAATTCACAGAAATTTATTTTCAAAATGCTGCGAGTAAAACGAGTGAGCCAATTTTGACCTTTTTAATGCAAAAGTCCAATTTTGTGATAGATTTTGAAAACAAAATGTTTCACCCTTTCCCCTTTTGTTTTCTATATATTTCTTTCCTTTTCTTGATCAGGAAACTTTTTCGGGGGGGGGGGTGTAGTCCTTAAGACTGTAGTTTTAAGTCCATGTCAGCTTTAATTTTTACAAATTTTCCCAAGGATGAAATCCATAATACAAGAGCTAAAAATTTTATTAGTGCCTGAAAATTTGCTATTTTAAGGAATTTTGTCACTTTTCATGGTCCTTTCCCTTTTATACGTGTACCCTCTTTTATTAAAATTTCAGTTCTCACTTCTCTTTGAACATTTTATGATCATGTCATCATCATGGGATTTTTTCAGTCTCCATCCATCTGTTTCTAACAGTTTCTGAAAGGAATGGTTATATTCAATAACAATAAAAAGAAAATTGCGAGAAATCCGAGAATAATAAAACCGATGGCCATGCATATATGTATATACATGTACAATAATCATCAATACCATTATCATGTCATCTTCGACTCTCTTTATCATCATACATAGGCCTATCATAATTATTATAATGTTCTACCATAGATTATTGGTTGTATGATAATGTATGATAATACAGCCCCCCCCCCCCCGGAAAAGGGGATTATTCCCCCAGGATCAACACCTATGGTTATGCATGTGATCATGAAATTACAAAGAAAACTGTTTGCAAGCATGTATACATCATAAAGTCTCTCTTTCTTCAAATATTTCACTGTTCTTCCTTGAAACCATAGTAAATAAAGTTCACTGTCAAACCATTTTCACAAAAACAAGCAAACATTGTTTTGTCTTGTCAATCTGAGACAATACACTCAAAACAAAATATACAAAATAAGAAGAGATGTAGGCCTATTCTCTATCAACCTATAATTATTAACTGATTTTTACATAATATATTCTGCCCAATTAGCCATCTGTTGCACCCCATCTCTCTTTCACTATTGTGTGTGTATCTCTTTCATTCTCTCTCTCTTTCTTTTTCCACTGATTTGATATCATGTATTAAAGAGGGAGCATTGGGGCCATGCCTGCCCCCCCCCCAAAAAAAAATCAAAACACCAAGATAAAATTGAGAAAAGAAAGAAAAGGAAAGGAGTGAATTGTCTCAATCTATTACTTACAATCCAATTAACTTTTTTGTACATATCATGCACATTGCTCAATATCCCGGGGGGGGCCACTTACATTGACGAGTGGATACCATGCGCGGCCAAAAAAACACGTAAAAAGGATGTCTTTTTCAAGATAGGGCACGTTACGTACGTAACGTGATAAGGGTGTCAAAAACACAAAAATATTGAAAAAAGGGTATCCATTTCGCTCGGAAAAATATACGTGTTTAGGGTCAAATATGCGGGGATGATAAAACAAAATCAAAATGTTTTATAAAGGATGTCCTTTTTGCCCAACATTACGTGTTTAGAGTCCGATTTGCGCGAGGTGTGGTCGTACTAAACCAAAATAATGGTGTCAAAGGTACAACCGACGACCAACGGACCCGTGACATAACAATGAAATATCGCTGTACTTGTTTCCCGACTCGTTTAGGGGTTCATTTCTGGGAATACTTGCCAAGAGTATCGTTTTGTTTTCAATACTTGTTAAAGGGTGCATTTTCAGAATATGGAAAATACATCACTGTACTCGTTTAGGGGTTCATTTCTGGGAATACTTGCCAATTTTTTTGGTTTTGTTTTCAATACTTAAAGGGTGCATTTTCAGAATATGGAAAATACATTGCTGTACTTGTTTAGGGGCTCAATTCTGGGAATACTTGCCAATAGAATTTGTTTCCAGTACTTGTTAAGGGTAGGGTTTCACAGTTCACACGCCAATACTTGTTAAGGCGTGCATTTTCAGAATATGGAAAATACGTGTTTAGGGTGTTTTTCAAGACCCCGTGGTCGCGCATGGTATCCACTCGTCAATGGAAGTGGCCCCCCCCCCCCCCCCCCGGGCTCAATATCCATTGATCGGTCGCACTGTGCTCGATTGTCTTTTAGTATACCAATGTTCAATTTGGCAGCAGCACGCTTTGCGTTAGATTTGGAAATCCTCATTCCCAGACAAGGATGTAATGTGTAAGCTTTTCATACGTTTCAAATTCATCTTGATTTATTAATGTTTAGCTCTGTCAATTTTCATGTTAAATCATCTTTGTCTCAAAAGTGGGCTTTTAGTGGATGAAAATGTTTTTTCCTGCCCCCCCCCCCCTTCCCTATAGTTGAAAGCTGGATCTGCCATTGATGAACGAGGTCACGTCTTACAATTCAAGTTTACATGTTGTATACTGTATGAGCTGTTATTTTCGCAGATTGCCCATCGGCCGCGAATTTAACAACACACGAAAATATTGACACTTTTATTAGTCAACTGGTGCCAATATCCCCAACAGCACAGCTATTAAAGCTCTTGAAGACATCCTCTATAATAAAAGAAGAGATATGCACCTCTATATGTACAAAAAATAAGTTTTAGAAAGTACAGTTAGTGATTCAAAAAGTTAGCTAGAATTTGATTTTTTTTATTTCTCAAACAAAATCAGAGCCTAAACTATTTTCTCACATAATTCTATCGATATTTATTCACTCACTGTAATAATATGTATTTTCCATAAAATAATTTGATTTCATTGTCATCTGATTCACTATATACACACGTATTAGCAGCTATTTGCATACTCATTAATATTCATAAGTCACATGACCGGAGCTTTTGGAGGTGTAAGATTGTGTTCACAAAATTGAACATTTTTGCACTGAAACCATCTTTTTAAAAAGTGAATCTAACAAAACACCACTTCATAAGATTACTCTTACAGATCAAACTGTGACATGATGAATTTTCAGATCTAAAAGTACAAAAAAGTGAAATTTAAGCTACTTTTTCCACATTTTGTAAATGGTTTTACAGGGACATATTTATGTACAAAAGACACATCAGCAGAGGAACTATGAGGAGCATAGTATTGCACATAATTTGCAGTAGTTTTGCTTCTTTGAAATGCTGTGGAAGTATTTCGTACATTTTCCAATTTAACAACCGCGGGGACCCCCGATTTTTCTGTACACGAAAATAACAGCTTGTACAGTATCATGATTTCTACAAATGAAGAAACTAAAGCATGCAGATCTTCATATAATTGAGAATGTCAATTGACTTTTATAGCATTAAAGGGAGAGATAGGCAGGATCAATGCTCTCTAAAGTCTAAACTACATGTAATAAACCTTCATTTTGTCAGTTTTTCTCAAACTTAGAAATATATGTTGAAATGGGTGACACTACATACAAAACTTAAATTGATATCAATTATGACTTTATAGACAGTAATCGAAATTGTAATTCTAATTGACAAAAGTAATTGGTAATTGTAATTGCAAAAAAATGTAATTCAATTGAAAAGTAATTGTAATTGAACATTTCTTCGATTACGGAATTGTAATTGTAATTGAACATTTCTTCGATTACGGAATTGTAATTGAAGAAATTAATTGAGCCCAACCCTGCATCTCTATGCAATAAACATGTACACACAAAATGGGCGCAGCCAGTAGGCCTAATCAACGCATCGCTCAGACACCAGAACGTGACCTCGAGAGTACATGTAGATCGAGGGAAGGAGCACAGAGTCAGAGAAAATTATTGTCACTTTTTGGTCAGAGATAATCTTTACAAATATATGTTAACATAAAGAGAAGCTGCTCCGTTATCCTTATGGGACATCAGCCAATTTTATAAACAAGTTACAGCGATTTATTTTGTTACACTACCAGTCACAATCCTTTGAATCACTATTATCTGTTAAAAAACCCCAGAGAACAACAGATTCAGTGGACCGAATCCATTGTTCTCTGGTTTTAACAGGTAATAGCGAGTCAAAGAATTGTGACTGGTAATGGTATTGTAAGTCATGTCATAATAAACCTAATTAGGGCAATTTATGCACCCCCAAGAAGTAGTGTTTACGGCCTGGCCTATCTCTAAACACAGACTTTGCACAGTTCGGTCAAGGCAGTACGTGTATCAATAAAGTGCCAAATACATGTACATGTACTGTAGGCTATATAATACGGAACTGGCCAATCGATATACCGAGGGCGCATGCGCGAATTTGACTGAGTCTACATGTAGGCCTATTTAAATTGCTTGAAAATTTGTTTTCTTTGCATACATATGCGCCATCCCATACATGATCGGCCAATTTTTGTTTTCAATTTTGAAAGTGAGTGAACGAACGTGGCCCTTTTCCCCCTTTTTGAGGGTCTGGCTACTCCTCGATGTCAGGATTCTGCTGTCGGTACTTAGACCTTCAGCCATTAGAATTGAGGTGGGTGCATGATTTCTTTTTTTTTCTTTAATTATGGGCGTTTTTGGTACCCCAACCTCGAAGGTGCCTATGTTAGTATTTGTTACCTTTGGCAGCCTATAATATAATTATAAGGCTATGGTTACCTTCTGGGTTAACATTTAAGAAGTCAAGAAACAAGAAAAGAAGAAATACCATTTCTTTTCTAGGACCCTTCCAATTCTGGCAGCATATCAAGAGGTGTTAGGAAAACACAGGTCACAGCTCAGGATTTTTTATATGTAGATCTACTACTAGTTTTGTGATTTTTTCAGTTTTTTTTGCTTGGTTAATGACCCTTACCAGGGGCTGCGGAACGGTTTTCAAAGTGGGGGGGCTGACCAATGCAAAAAATCACAATCATATGGTCATTTTTACGTTTTTGTAAATGGTTTTGGAAAAAAGTGGGGGGCTGCCCCCCCCCCCTGCTTACTCCTTGTAAGTTAATCTGTTCACATATAAAAATTGTGAGAATTGTTATAGCTTGTAAACCAAAGTGTGTAGCTTTAGGTGAAATTAAGCCCCCCCCCCCCCTCTCAATCATTCATACTTACTTCCCGATATATTCTTGCACCTTTTCTTCTTTTCCCAGCGCTCTGTACAAGAGAGATGCCACTGCATAAACTCCTGCTGATCCGAGAAGAAATGCTGATCGAGTTTCTGGCGATCGTTTTTTCTCTTCATAGTCCAATGCTTGAGCTATATACTGCTCAGCGAGTTCTAAATATTCACTCTCTTTCTCTGGGATCTGTTTTGATTGAGCCACGTACAGCAGCGCATAGGCGATTCCAGCGATCCCAACATACACGCCACCCTCGCAGGCCTGTTGGTTCGGCACCACGTTCTGCCGAAGAGCTTCGATTACCGCTACGATTCGAGCACGGATCTGGTCGACTGGAATTTGGACCTCCTGATCGTAGCCACAGTCCGGCATTTTGTTCTCAAAATACCTCATCCTTGCCATGCCACTGGCCGCCATGTTGGAGTTGACTGTGTACTTCAGGCCGCAAATATAATTGCCATTTAAAAGGCGCAAATTCGTGGCTCACTTTGTTCGCGTTTGTTTACATTGCACCGGGCTGTGAATAGATATGGCACGCCTTTTGTTACTGTATCGTTTTAGACTTCCCACAGGAGTTATAATATGTTTTTTGTTAGAGCTGGGGTAAAGATGCTGCTCTAAATGAATATAACTGGCCTAATTGTTACAATTATGGCTAGATCATCTTTAATTTTCAAATAAATGCATGGGGAACGGAAATTTAAAAAAAATTGGGAGGCCTGTAGACGTAGTGGCACCATTTTTATTCAAAACAAAATTTTTGAGAAAAGACAGGGTCTGATAGAGATGTATTTTGATTATAATAGGCTCTCTGAGCTGAGAAAAGATTCTAATAACATGGACCTATTAACTATATAGACCTATCCTTTCATAAAAATCCAAAATAAAAACATATCATGTCCAAAAGGCTACGTACTGGATGCTGGGGCTATATGATAAAAGGGGTGATGGGGGCATGTGTGAAGAGTGTATCAGAGAACCATGTTTCGGTTACCAATAAATTAACATTTGAACATGCATGCCTGTCGAAATTCGGCCGGGAATTATGTAGATAGTAACAAAAGAGTTCGTTTTTCCAATTTCTGTAATCATACCACAAATACCAAGGCCCGCAGATCAAGAGGAGGGGAAAAGGGGGGGGGGCTGAAGCCCCCCCCCCCCTTCTCTCACTTTTTCCCAAAACCGTGTACAAAAAACGTAAAAATTACCATGATATGATTGTGATTTTTTGCATGGTCAGCCGCCCCCCCCCCCTCTTCCACTTTATTGAACCGTTCCGCGGCCCCTGAATACCTGTTTGAGTATCAGGTATACATATTTGCAGATGATACACAAATCTTTGATACCAGTATTTCTATCCAAATCAACTAAGTGGTCCAAAAGATGGAAATGTTGGAAATTTAAATGTAAGGTGGTTCATATATATGGGAAAGAACTTCAAGAAGAACCACACAATGAATGGAGTCGGACAGGCCAAAGACCTTCGGAGTAATTATTGATAAGGAAATAGATTTCCACCAGAATGTGGCAAATCCAGATTCAAGCAAATGAAATTGAAGGAATGATAAAGAGAACATTTCGGAAAATATCAAAGGATATGCTTCCCATTTTGTCCACCATACTTGTACGACCTCATCTTGAATATGATAACATTGAACTGTGGCATTCATAAATTGGACTAAGATAAAGTAGAAAAGGTGCAACCAGGGGTGCAACACGAAGAGCAACAAAAAGCTTCACTGAGTTCTACGATCGAGAGCTAAATTATGAAGAACGTTTGAAAGCACTCAATCTACAAAAGAGGTGATATGACTGCAGTCTTCAAAATTCTGACGGGTCGACTTGAAATTCTGCCGGAAATATTTTTTTACACAGTAAAAAAAAGATTATACAACGCTGTTTACTATATGAACCTTACAGTAATTGTTTAAACAGTTTAAACAACTGTTTAAATTTTAAGCAACAAAGTTTAATTTTCAATATCTTATTTTCAATAAATTAAACATGATTGTTTAAACGGTTAAACAAATACTGTATATAAGGTTCATATAGTAAACAGCGTTGCATAAAATCTTAAACAGCGTTTTTACTGTGTACAGTGCAGAGTAACCAGAGGACACAATCAAAACTCTTCATGAAAAAGATCAAGACTGGATGTTAGGAGTAATGTTTTACTCCATGAGTTGTAAGAGATTGGAGCAATCTACCTCGAGAAATTGTAGAGGCAAAGTGATTTTTAAATGTTTAAAAAATCGGATTGACGAATTTGATGGAATGGGTTATTTAAATACCACTAATTCAAGATGCACAGTCAAGTTTAAATTAGCCATAGAAGGATACATTCTAAAAATCAAGGATTTAAAATAAATCCAGATCGGCTGTGGATAGTGACCAGCCGAATGTTGGATTTATTTTGAATCTTTAGGATTAACTTACTAATCTCAAAGGATTTAAATTCAAATATTTTAGATTTATATTTCAGTGTACAAGGTTTGAAACTAAATCTAATATTCGGCTGGTCACTATTCACAGCCGATCTGGATTTATTTAAAATCCTTAATTGATTTTAGAGTATAGTAGCAATCAACATCGATATCAAACGTTAAAGGAGAAATCTACACTGTAAAAAAAAATTAGTAGAAATTACTTAATAAAATTGTGGCAAAAAATTGCCTTAATTTTTTCAAGTATTTATGACTTTGGCAGTTTTAAGTAAAATTTACTTATTTTCTTTGCTTCCATTTTACTCAAGAAAATTAAGTTACAATAACTTAATTCAATTAAGTAAAACAATCACTAAAATATTTGAAAATATCAAATGGGGGAGTGGATGGACTTTCGTGATTCGAAAGTCCGCTCCCCCATCGTCCCACTTTTGGTGGCATCATTTTCATTTTATACATGTTTTATCCAAATATTAAACTTTGTGAATTGTCACTTACCTGTACATGTATAGGTACTGACATTGATATTTATACGCGATCGTTTCATTCTTACAAATAAAACAGTGAGAATAATTTTCTGCTAAATGACTATTTAATGTTGCCTTTTCTTTGATTCAACAAAAGAATACAATAGTTAGCACACCCTTATCCAAAACAATTTCAAACACAAATAGAAATGACAGTTATTAAAAAAAAAACATTTACTTGCTCTAATGAATATTCATGCATTATTTAAATATGGCGTTAATTGAAAATATAAGTACATTCAACATTATTTTATAAGTAATAATCATCTTTGCCTAATTGAGTTAGATTTACTCAATCAAAGCAAGCTATCAATACGCGAATTTTCTTAAATGTATATTGAACCCAAATAAATCAAGTAAATCAAGTAAATTAAAAGACAAGTTGAAACTACTTAAAAACAACGAAAAATAATTACAAATTGTAAATTCTACTTAAATACATTAAGTGTTAACTACTGATTCAATGTTTTTTTTTTACAGTGTAGGGCCCTGGGCACGATTTTGTAGTAGGGTCGCTGATGTAAATTTGACAAGCAAAAATAAAAGAGGGAGGGGTTCACAACAAATTGAAGGCCATTTTGATCCCGAGAAGTTTGACAAGAAAAAAAGAAGATAAAAGAAAAAAGGTTCCACTACAAAATATAAGTAATTTTGGTTACATTTGTCAATTTTTTAACACCTACCAGAACTCCAAGGGGTGCTGCCTAGCGCCTGTAATATACGCAGCACCCCCAAGGAAAATCGCGGTCCGGGTGCAGAAATCAGCACCCCCGCTTCCCAGGGCCATGGAGAAATCCTATTCATCCGTACTATCCTAATGTGATGTGATTGTATTTCTCTTTCAGATCGGAATAAGGAATTGAAGCAGCCTCTGTGATAATTTTTATTTCTTTGCAAACGCAGCCATGAAAATGAAACATATCCGCATTACAAGGTTTTAAAGTAGGCCTATAACAAACAGGTGCGTCGTCACCGTCCCATTGGTTACCGCGCTCTGATTGGATAAAAGTTTTTACTCCTCGTCGGTGCCATTGTGACGTCACAATCTAAAAGTTCGTTAAGTGTGACATCACAATGGCACCTGCGCGGAATAAAACTTTTATCCAATCAGGGCGCGGTATAACCAACTGAATGGTGAAGGCGCACCTGTACCTGCATAATAATGGTGAAAGTAGGTCACACCGGACCGGACCATGCATGATGCAATTTGTTTTTATGGCATTTTATGCAATCATATTGTTGTCCTGTTAACTGTTTTGTGGAAAATAAACGAAAATTTAAAATGTCATAACTTTCTTATTTTTCATCCAATTTTGATGAAATTTTCAATATTATGCTTGTTTGATTTTTCTCTATTATTTCAAATCAACATTTTTCTGGGGTGGACTTGACCTTTAACATACTTTACATGGAAAAATCGTATAATCGTGATGATAATGCAATTATAAAATCTGGAAAACAATTGAAAAAAAAGTAGGCCCTATTCATAATTTATGAATGAGTGCGGAGGCAATTACAAATGCAATTATTGGTGCTGCCACCTTCACAAAAACTGGAAACTGAATATATGATATTGTGGAGTATAATCATGATGTCATGAATACTGAATACCAGATTGAGCATAAAAGGGGGAAATACACATTTTAACACAATGACACAAAGATAATTACTCCAAAAAACGAAAGGCGAAAGAGAAAAGAAAATTTGGTCAAACATTATTAGAATATTTACTGAGAAGTTGGGTTTTGATCTCCTTTTAAAAACATTTAATGATAGATTTAACATAAAGTGGTATTTTGTTCCAGATAATATTGGTCCTTTGTAAAACATACAATTCTTTGCTAAAGAGGTGATATTTTGGGTAGGTGGAAGTTTGAAGATCCCCTAGATCGTCTAAAAATATAATACAGAAATTACACACAAAAAGGAATGCTTTCGAAAGAACAGCTTGTTTATGCAATAAATAACTCGACATCGAGATATAAATTTTATTCAGTGTTGCAAATTGATAAGTTTCAATAATACGACTCGGGTCAAACTCTTTATTTATGCCTATACACCATTGAAATTTTAAACAATCATACCCCTTTTGGGAAAGTGTATGAAAAATGAAAAAAAAAAAAAAAATCACGTACATAACCGGGACAAGACCCCCCACAAAAAAGAAAGAAAAAAAAAAAAATAGATAAATAGATAAATAAATGAATAAATGAATAAATGAATAAATGAATAAATGAATAAATGAATAAATGAATAAATAAAAATAAACAAAATAAATAAATAAATCAAATACAAACAAAACAGGAAGCCCGAATCATGGAAAGCGAAGATCGAAGAGAAGGTGGGAGGGGGAGAACTGAAGAGGAAAAAAAGAGGAGTGGGAGAGGGGCCGAGGGGGGGGGGGGGGTGGGCTGGAGAGAGGAGGAGGAGCCTGCTGATTGGTAGAAACGTACGTTGGAGATTCGAGGTTAGGGCTGTATGGATAAGATTTCTCTACTGAAACTACTGAAACTACTTTTTTAATGTTATTATTACGCACTATTTAAAGAGAGAGAACTCAGAGATCCGTATTTTGCACCGAAAATAATTTGACAGATTGCATTTTTTTGTCTAGTTATTTGTTTGATTGTTTCGTGTTTTGTTCCACTGAAGCCCGAGAAGATTGGTCTTTTTTGTCTTGCGTTGTGTTAACGAGAATATTTGGTGTTTGTTTGGACTTTGGAGGAAGCCGGGGAGGAAGGGGCGGGGGGTCTGAGTGAAAAAAAATTCAAACAAATTTGTAGTTCGTAATTAAAAAGAAATCAATAGAATAGAGTTTTGTGATGCATTTTCAATTCATTTTTTTTTATTTGGGGGGGGGGGGTCTCAAAGGAAGGTAAAATGTTGCAAATATTTTTGGCTTTTTAAGTTGTATTTTAGATCAAACTGATCCGTAACATTATTGTAAATCATTGACATTGATTGTCGATTGATCGCCAGCGCACCAGCGCCCTTCAAATGGGGAATTCCCTTTTGTGAATTATCTCGGTGCGGCGAAACAGATGTCGTATCGGGATGAAACCTTTTATTTCTCCAGAATAAAGTAGCATTTAACAAAAATGGCGCGCCTGGAATCCCAGATGAGCTTCAAGGAGGAAGTTGATTTCAACGATTTAGAATTTGAGAGGGTAAGACCTTTGCATTAATTGTTTTTTTTGTGTGTTGGGTGGGGACACCAGACAGACTGCATTGCAGTGGAGTGCATTGTAAAGTTTACATGTAGTCCGGTACGTTTTTATTTGTGCTGTGTTGTGTATTTGTGCGGTGTACATGTATGGTAGTGGATCGTATTACCGAACACTTCATGAATTTGATCATATCAAACACATTATTCCAATAAAATTCACCAAACTTTCACCATAAATACACAAATACCTACAAGATATAAATATGCAGAAATTTTGCCGAAATTGTTTTTCATTTTTACGACATCAGCTTCCAATCGGACCTCTCTCCGGCTCCGCAAGTGAAATATTTTGGTCACTTGAAAAAGGTATCGTATTACCGAACGTGTGTTTTCTATGGGAAAAGTTGGGAAAACAACAAAGTCACTGATGAGCTATTTTGACCATATATTATTGTTTTGAGGATATAAAGACTTCGAAATTGTGTTTTTGATCATTTTCCATCATTTTTCTATTCAAGTTCCCTTTTGAAGGATGTTGTAAAGGTTTGAGCGTATTTGATTATTTTCTGACGCATATGATGCGCGCGTTCGGTAATACAAGGCCGGTCGGTAATACAATCACTCACTATATGATGCAGAAGCAGGGAATAGATATTGCCTATTAGGCTATTACTCAAAGTTTTTTAATGCTGAGCTCCCAGCTATTAAAGTTAAATAATGGTCCTGGATGGGTTCAAGAAATGTTGGGGGTAACAGTTTGTATTGTTATATAAGACAAGTCCACCCCAACAGATTATTTTGATAAAATTAAAAGAGAAAATTCAAACATACAACTTAAATAATGAACAAGTGCAAGCATAAGACATAACACTGAGAATTTCATCAAAATTGGATGTAAAATAAGAAAGTTATGACATTTTAAAGTTTCGCTTAAAGGGATCGTTTAACTTTGTGAGCAGCTGATTTAAAAAATTCTCAAACTGAGTTGAAACGTGCGTATGAGTGCCATTATTTGTCCTCAAAAACCCTGAAACAGACCACAATATAGGATGAAAAACTCTAATTTAGATACAAGTAGCAATTTATTAGCCTGATTTTGAGAACCGTCTAGTAGACGGGTTCAGCTTATGACCAGTTTTCTCCAATTCAAAAAGTCCGTTGGCTATTTTGACTGCCTTCTGTTGTGTGTATCTCCTATACACACACTATTAGCTGCACTGTACATTCAGTGTATACCTTGTACACACTGTATGTAGGTCATGCTGTGTTCATCTAGAATTAATGTGTTGTGCACAGATTCCCTGTATACACATAGTCATTGAAACCAACTCCCAATTATTTCAAACTTTGGTTTACATCTCCAAGGTTTTAAAATTGATCCTGTAAATATAATACTTTGAAACTTTTGGGTTAGTATTTTTACACTATAAGCCTCATGTCTAGCCCATTTTCAGGAACCAAAAGGATAATTTTTCAAATCGGAACAAAGTGAAATGATCACTTTAATTTCACAAAACAGTTTATTATAGGCACATCCTGGACGGTATGCAAATGAGGAGACTGATGTCATCATCCACTCGCTATTTCTTTTGTATTTTATTATAATGAAATATGGTATATTTTTCTAGACCCCTATTCTAATTTTCTCCCCATTGTCCTGTGAAAGAAAGTTTTATTCATCCTTGAACATGTGAATTTACCATTGTTTTAAGGTTTTATGGGTCAGTGAAGTTGGTACTTATTGTCGAACCTGTAAAAAATGAAATATGGAATAATTCAGACAATAAAAAATACAAAAGAAATAGTGAGTGGGAACATCATTGTCTTTCTCATTTCCATATCACTGTCTCTAAATGAAATTTGTTAGGTCGAGCATTCATTATATATAATTGGACTTTGTTTTGTACATGTAGGTCGTAGGCAAAGGAGCGTTTGGAGTAGTAAGTAAAGCAAAATGGCGATCTATGAATGTGGCTGTCAAGATGATCGAATCAGAAGAGGAGATCAAAGCCTTCAGAGTCGAGGTAAGTCGTATATCTTTTTACTTTTTGAAGGCCCCCAAAACAGTTCCATGACCAAGATATAAACTAGGGAAAAAAGGACAGGAAATAGGTGAAATATATTGTCAAAGTCTAACAAAATTAGCTACTCGTATTAAAAATGCTGTAATTTTTTTTGTTCCTCACTTGCAACTTATTAAACAAATTTTCTGCCACCTTAAAATATTTGGCTCAATATGCCACTGTTTTTTATGATGGTGGTGGTGATGATGATGATAATGGTGATGATGATGGTGATGATGATGGTAATGATGATGATGAAAATGGTAATTGACTAATGGTTATGATGATGATGATGATGCTGATGATGGTGATAAGGATGATGATGATGGTTGTGATGGTGGTGATGATAACGGTGATGTTGATGATGATGATAATGCTGCTGCTGATGCAAAAAAAAAAGTTGAGAACATACGATTTTAGGATGAAGAAGACAATATTTATAATGTTGATGCCGAATAATGGCAATAATGATGATGCACATCTCACTGAAAAAAAATCTAAATTTCAGGTCAGGCAGCTTTCCCGAGTGGACCATCCAAACATCGTCAAGCTCTACGGGGCGTGCACCACCCGCCCCGTCTGCCTGGTGATGGAGTATGCCGAGGGCGGGTCGCTGTACAATGTCCTTCACAGCAGCCAGCCGCAGCCCATCTACAAGGCTGCCCACGCCATGAGCTGGGCCTTGCAGTGTGCCAAGGGGGTCGACTACCTTCACTGTATGACGCCAAAGAAGTTAATACACAGGGATTTAAAACCAGCAAAGTAAGTAAAGTGTCAATAATAATAATAATGATAATAATTTACCCAGGGTAGCCACTCTCAGTTGTAAGCTGTTCTTCCAGCTGGCCCTGCATAATTATTGTTATTATTACCCTTCTCCATTCTCATACGTCGAGCGCCTGACAAGAAGGCATAAGGTCCCATTTTTAAAGTCTTTGGCAAGACTAAATGTAGGCCAGGGATCGAACTCACGACCTCCTGTTCATGAGGTGGGCGCTCTACCACCGAGCCACCATGTCCCTTGAGTTGTTCAACCAGTCGTCAACTAGACACTTTGGCCCATATTCTAAACTCTGGTTTAATTTACACCATGGTCTGATGATAGTCTGATAAATAATGATTATTTTTCAGATTCAGTTTTTTTCAGGGCTTATCACAGAAACAGGTAACAGTTTAGACCTTACAGCTAATATGTTTTAAATTCAAATCAACGTTAATCATTACCATTAATTCTTTATATCCTCTCTATCTAGTTTGCTGTTGATGTCTGGCGGGACGGTGCTGAAGATCTGTGATTTTGGAACAGCATGCGATTTCCATACCTACATGACGAATAACAAAGGCAGCGCAGCATGGATGGCACCTGAAGTTTTTGAAGGTCAGGTCAAAGTTCAAAGGGCAAATATTTCTCTTTGTTTATAGTTATAGGCAAAACTGAAGCATGTTTTCAGCATGGTTTCAACAGCATCTCATATTCATTTCAAATGAGATAAATGAAATCAAATTGAAATGAAGTTGAAATCATGCTGACAACAGTTTTGACCTTGTAAAAAATATTATGTACCATATTTTTTGTACTGTAGTTCATGGAGAAGGCCAGTGTTGGAGTTTGTCTGCTGGAGCAAGTATTATGGTCAATATTTGCAGTGAATTGCTGATTGGTCTACACCTGGGGCCCGTTTCATAAAACTTGTTGTGATAACAAATTTGCAATAACAGTTAAAAGCTACTGAAATCCTTATATCCGATAGGCTGATGGTAAAACTTGTCTGATTGCTGTTTAGCCCATTCATCATTTGGTCCGATTCACGTCAAGCTATATCTGTCTGTTTCATCTAATATCAACTTGGTCTCACACCATTCAGTCAATATGGTCAGATGGGCTGTTAATTTCTGTCAGATTTCTACTTGGAAATAAATATAGAATATTAAGTATTTAGACTAAGTGGAAATTTAGACCAAATGGCAATTAGACCAAACTGATAGTGGAACAAATGAGTTTAGCCCATGTGGTATTAGACTATCTGAGAATTGGACCAGCTGCTTGTGGACCATGGGGGGTGTTTCACAAAGATTATGCTGCAGTCACATTTCCCCTACGGTGTCCATACAGATTTCTATACGAACCACATACGGGAAGCTGGTACAAGAATGATAAAATTGACTGTTTTTTACTCGTTGTACGGCTATCTGAGGCGAAATGTGACTGTGCCAATAGATGTGATTTCAGCGGTATAAACGGCACCATGGCATTGGTCATATCATGCGAAGGGGACGCACGCTCCTGCAGATTAATGAATCAAATTCCATGTTACTTACTGTGCGCAACAGAATTTAAGCATGACTCTAACTCACACTCAATTCTTTGTGAACCCCCCCCCCCCCCCTCATGAATATTAACAATTTTTGAAATATACCTAATTCCTTCCATTTACTGACTCCAACACCATAATGACATGTATTATCCTGGTCCCCATAACACATTAGGATTGAGCACGGGCGTAAATCTGTGACGTCATGCTATTCAAGTGGAAGGGATGGAACACTGGGTGTGACGCAAAGATTTACGCCAGTTGGATTGAGAATTATAAATAAAAGAAATATTAAACTGAGCTATTAATCTCAAAACACAGGGATGAATGGGGATTAATAAGGACTAGCAGTGAAATCGTAGGAAAATTGTACTGCTTACGTTGGGTTGTAATCACTTGGAATCGAAGAAGAACACAGTGATCGATGCAGGTTGATCAGTACACTGTAGTCAACCAGGAAGCAATTTGCCGTTATAAGCTACTGAAATTCTCACAGGTGATCGGCTGGAAACAAATTATTCAGCGAAAATCAAGATGAAACGCTCTCCACATCAGGAATAATGTGAAGGAGTTACGCCATAATAAGGGCACAACTTGTGCACAAGGATTGTGAAATGTACAAAAATTTTACTAAGATATACATGATCCTGATAGTATATTTCGATTTTTTTTTTTTTGCAGGAAGCGCTTACAGTGAGAAGTGTGATATCTTCAGCTGGGGCGTGATCTTATGGGAGGTTATATCGAGACGTAAACCATTCGATGATATAGGAGGGCCGGCGTTCCGTATAATGTGGGCCGTACATAATGGTAAGTACGGAAGCTTTACGTCGACCACATATCTTGCCATTTACATAAACCGTTTTACCTAAACCATTTAATGATCCAGGAGGGCCATCATTCTGTATCATGTAGGCCGTATTAAAGTACGGAAGTCTTACATTGACCATATATCTCACCGTTTTACATACAACTTTTTATTAGTCGACTTGGCAAGACAACGTAACTCGCCGTGATGACACAAATCCTGAGTCGTGTCATTTGGAAGGTGGTGTTGAAGTTTGGCCCCCAGAGAGAATAATCATATGTGATTGATGCACGTCTGTTAAAAACAATAAACATAATTGTGAAATATGATCAGGGTGTAGAAGTTTTATGCATGGTAATTTTGCAAAATATTTTAGAGAATTTACCTTGATTATTATTATTTCTCTGTCCAAACTTTGGTCAAGATCTTCAAATATACAAATTTGAATGAATGTCCAATATCTGATGCAAATGAGTCAACTTGCGTTTACTGTAATATCCTCAATATAAGTAAATATAATGATATTTTATCAATGTTTCCTTTTCCCTTTTCAGGTCGTAGACCACCGTTAATACGAAATATACCAAAACCTTTAGAAAAATTAATGACTAGGTGAGTATATGATTTCAATTAGTACGATTTTTGTCTCGCTGCATAGCAAAAGAAAGGCATACATGTAGGTGCCACTTCCCCGATGGTGGCTGCAGCAGTGGCACAACCAATGGTGTCATCAAAATTTTATTATTATTATTTATTCGGAATTTCAAAATACATGAATTATAGTACAATACAAATTACATATTAATAGGATATATATGTGACATAATACAAAGGACCTGGAATAGAGATGAAGGGGCTGCCTGGGTTTGGAAAAGGTTAACTAAATTACCATGACCCACAGGTCTTCCTTCCCACACCCCTTTACCTCCATCCAGGTCAGTATAAGAATATAAAAAGAAACATATGAATTAAAGTATACAACTGAAACTGGCAACAATTAATTTGGGGAAACAAATGTAACATGGATCCATCAGCCAGCAATTTTAACCTAAGGTTAATTTTGTCTCACCTGCATAACAGAAGGGAGACATAGGCGCCGTTTTTTTTTTCCGACGGCGGGGGCTGCATCGTCGACACCAAATCTTAACCAAGATAAACTTTTGGAAATCAATGTCACCATAACTTAGAAAGTAGGCCTATTAGATTGTATTTCTTTAATTTTGGACTTAAGAGTAATCAAGTATCACTGATCATTTGTCATGAGTTTGAGGTCACATACTTAATCAGTGTCACAGGTCAATTGAGTATTGAAATTAACTTTGAGCATGTTCCAGTTAAGTGGGCCAAGCTCAAAGGTTATTTCTGGTGGGTGTATGATAAAGCTGTTTGTAAGTTACGAGCAACTTTAAGACGACTGGTGAACCTTTCTCACATACTAAATAATCAATGAACATTTAATGGTAAATATCATTTACCACAAGAAAGGATCTCCAGTCGTTGTGAAAGTCACTCTTAATTTATGAACAGCTTAATGAAATGGCCCCCTGCTGGGTGTTTCATACAGTTGTTTGTAAGTTAAGAGCGACTTTAAGAACGACTGGTGATCCTTTCTTGTGGTAAACAGTATATTCATTGGGGATGATTTAGCGCGGAAGAAAGGTTCACCAGTCGTTCTTAAAGTCACTCTTAACTTACGAACAGCTTAATGAAACGGCCCCCTAGTCATATAAATATAAATGGACATGTTAATGGACATCGCCACAACTCACTCATAAATGTGTATTATTTGTGTACTATTGCATGCCAAGTACTTACCTAACCAAGTGAGGTACCATATCATTGTTAGTTCTAGGATAGGTTCTCATCTTGTATAAGAAACTATTGCAGGTCACATGATGCCAATCTGACCAATCACAGTGCATTATCATAGACTATTTGTTGGTTAGTGAAGTAGGTTTCAAGGGACACCATGTATCTCTCTTGGGCAAATGTTGGTCCTAAAAAGGACCACCCAAACTCGACGTTTCGACAAGTGTGTTCTTGTCGTCTTCAGGAGAATGAGCAAAGTTTGAAAAACGGGCCTTATATATTGTATTTGTTGGTTATTTCAGGTGTTGGTCTTCCGAAGCTAAAATGAGGCCTTCAATGCATGAGGTAGTAAGCATCATGTCAAACCTTGTGGTGGTAAGTTCTTCTTTATGCCTTTCAGGTGCTGTGAAGATTAACTTAATATATGTGACACCTAGATAGATCCTTGCCATTTGATTGGTTGTTTGACGTCCATCATTCAGCCCATCTTACAATGACGTCATCAACCATGCAATTTTGGATCCATTCATTGTGCAATTTTGGATCCATACGATTTTGTCCATTGCATGCACGCCAAGACCATGGGTAGTACCCGTAAGAACACACTCATGTTTACAGTGCGCGTTTTTGTCTCACCTGCATAGCAGAGTGAGACTATAGGCGCCGCTTTTCCGACGGCGACGGCGGCGGCGGCGGCGGCGGCGACGGCGGCGTCAACACCAAATCTTAACCTGAGGTTAAGTTTTTGAAATGACAGCATAACTTAGAAAGTATATGGACCTAGTTCATGAAACTTGGCCATAAGGTTAATCAAGTATTACTGAACATCCTGCCTGAGTTTCATGTCACATGACCAAGGTCAAAGGTCATTTAGGGTCAATGAACTTAGACCATGTTGGGGGAATCAACATCAAAATCTTAACCTAAGGTTAAGTTTTTGAAATGTCATCATAACTTAGAAAATATATGGACCTAGTTCATGAAACTTATACATAAGGTTAATCAAGTATCACTGAACATCCTGCATGAGTTTCACGTCACATGACCAAGGTCAAAGGTCATTTAGGGTCAATGAACTTTGGCCGAATTGGGGGTATCTGTTGAATTACCATCATAACTTTGAAAGTTTATGGATCTGATTCATGAAACTTGGACATAATAGTAATCAAGTATTACTGAACATCCTGTGCAAGTTTCAGGTCACATGATCAAGGTCAAAGGTCATTTAGGGTCAATGAACTTTGGCCAAATTGGGGTATTTGTTGAATTACAGCCATAAATTTGAATGTGTGTTGGTCTAGTTCATAAAACTTGGACATAATAGTAATCAAGTATCACTGAACATCCTGTGCGAGTTTCAGGTCACATGATCAAGGTCAAAGGTCATGTAAGGTCAAAGAACTTTGGCCACGTTGGGGGTATTTGTTGAATTGCCATCATATCTCTATAAGTGTATTGGTCTAGTTCATAAAACGTGGAAATAAGAGTAACCAAGTATCACTGAACATCTTGTGCGAGTTATAGTAGTTTTCAAAATCAGCACTGCTGCTATATTGAATCGCGTGATGCAGGTGAGACGGCCAGAGGCATTCCACTTGTTGTATCTATGCGACAATTTACACTGAATGCACTTTTGCATTCAAAGTTATAAATGCCAAATGACAAGGATCTATTTTTTAGGTGTCATATAAAGCAAATAATTAATGTTCATTTCATTCAATGCAGTGGACAGAAATACTTCATGAGGTGGAAGATGAGATGATCACTCATTTCATCTTTCACCGATTTGCACCATAAGCATTCATTCTTTGTATATCATGGAAAGCACATTAAAACCCATTTCTTATGTAGTTTGAAGTTTTAAAAGATCATATCATTGCACACACTTTAATTGAATTTATTGTAAGTGCTTTGTGCCTAATGGGATAATAATGATATGGAGTGTACGTCTTTCAGCAAGATATTGATCCACAATGTGCTGAACTCAACCCAGGTGAGGTAAATGGGTAGCGGCAGGAAGTAATTCCTCTAAAAGCCATGAGCACCAGAATCGCTAGACTAGCTTAACCAGGGAATGCATTTTGTGCTAATGAGTGACATTTGGTTTTCAAAAGAAATCATTTTTATTATATCCCTTACATTTAGTTTGTAGCATTGGAATTCTACTATGCACATGAAAAGTATTGATTTCACCACAAATCTGAGCGGAAGAAATATGAATATAGAATGTTAGATACGTGTAAATTTTTTATTTTCTTTTTCTTCAGTTTTTTAAAGGAGCAGATCAACCATTGGTGTATCCACAGGTGACAGAAGAAGGTAAGAATCATGTATCAAGAATTTGGTAAAAATATAGAATTCCAGGGAAAACAGCAATATTTCATGCAAAACAATGAATTTCGAAAACTACAGTGAAAATAATGAGAATCAAAGCAAAATAAGTCGTGTGAAATTCAGGAAGAATATGGAATTCCACAATTTGAAATGCAAAAAATGCAATGAAAATCATGAGAATCAAATAAAGATAAATCCTATAATTCTAGAAGAACATGGATTTCCAGGGAAAACATGAATTTTTCTTGCAAAAAAATTTGAAATAAAACGAGTGCATTGAAAATAATGAGAATGAAAGCAAAATCCAATAAAAATATAAGTAAATACAGAAGACATATAAATATTCAATGTGTAGCAAATTAACATGTCTTTAGTGTTTATTTATATACTTTATAATTCTTGTGTATGAACTGACAATGGTGGGCAAATTTCTATGTTTTGAATATGGAACAATAAAATCTAAAAATGAATGTAAAAAAAGAGTGTTGCTAGATTTATTATTGAACTTTTTTTTACTAAACGCAGAGAGAAACGCTGGTGATGGAATGGCAGATCGACTGGCGGAGCAGACCGCCGATATGAGTCTCGCAAGTAATCGCTCCATGGACTCGAGAGGGAGCACTATAAGCGACACGGTCATACATTCAACGAGTAGCCATAGTAACGGCCCACAAGACCCACAGAAGGTAAGAGAGATCTTTATTTATCGCCTTGGCATTTTGTATGCAGCCAGAAAAATGAATATAAATTAAGTGTGCATAAGTCATACTTCCACAAGTACAATAATTATTTGATTCAAAGCAAGTTTTCAGGGCAGATATTTAAAACATTTTTTACATCTGATGTTAAAGTAAAACCTTCCTAATATTAAATGCACAATCTCATTGATTATACATAGTATAGTATGCATCCCCTTAGCATGATCTAGTCTGCAGGCACAGACCCTGACTGAAACTTTGATCTACAAGTGGGTACTCACAGAAAACTAGCACATCAACAACAAATTTAAAGAAGAGAGCATTTCTATGCACGAGTCACAGCCAGGGACTTTGAGCTGCATATCCACGGGTTTGCACGATCTGGGGCCCGTTTCATAAAGAGTTACAACTGTTGTAATCTTGCCATAATGGCAGCTACCATGGCAACAGCAGCCAATCAAAATTAAGGTTACCATGGTATTGGCCATAATGGCAGAGTTACAACAGTTGTAACTCTTTATGAAAAGGGCCCCTGATTATTGTTTTGATCCATCTTCTATATATATCCCATGCAACTGGCCCCATGAGCGTGACTTTCAGTGGCAGATAAATCTTTGTGAAACACCCCCTGTTGTATCTTTGTTGGTCTGTTTTGTTAGATTGACCCTCATGCTCCATTCAGTGACCTTCCTCCCGTCCATCCGAGCTCTAAGGATCAGAAGAAACGCCATTCCATGGACCTCCTAGACCTGAGAGTTGATGAAGACAACACTGCAAGTAAGTCCAGATTAGTATACCGGTATCTCTTTATTTCTTGGTGACAGTCTGACAAAAATCCCTTAAATGAAGCTAAAAATCACAATTAACAGCGCAAAAAAAATGCGAGGTGAGCCCAAAATCTTCCAAGTACGCAATAGTGTTATTGAGGCGAGTCTAGAGTCCTATTATATTTTATATACCTTCATTACTTGGTGATAAGAAATGCGTGAATCACATTTTCAGGCTTTATGGTTTTGTAGTCCCATATACTTATTTTTGTGTAGGTAGTCAAGATCCGGTGCTATTTGATTCTCAATCTTGGCCATCATTCATTTCAGATGAAGCCTAAAATTCTTTTAAAAAACAGTTTAAACAGATTGCAAGCTGTGTCTTTTATAAATAAGCAAGAATGTTTTCAAAGTGAGTCTAAAAATTCTTTAAAAAAAGTTTAAAGAAGATTGCAAGTTGTGTCCAAATCTTTTATAGATATGCAATAATGTTTTGCAAGTGAGTCTAGATTTTTGTATTTAATATAATTTGGTGATAGGCTAAAACAATCATTTCAAGTGAAATTTAAAATCCTAAAAAAGGGGAAAAAATATTAGATGTGTCCACATATCCTATGTGTGCAAGAGTGTATTAAATTCAAGTGAGTCTGGATTCCTGTATTTTATATGCCTTCATATCTTGGTGATATAGGCTGTTCCACTCTTTAAAATGAAGCTAAAACACTGCGAAAATATGTTACAAACTTTGTCTGAAATCTCTTTTGAGTGTGCAATAAAGGTGGGAAAGAAGGTTCAACTAATACCTAGATGGTAGGAAGACTATTAATAATAAAAGAGTGAAAGGTCCTTTGCTGATGACCAATATATCCTGTCAAATTAATTTGTTCATAAATTGATTGATAATTGGCCTTCACTGAACTCAAGATTCAAGATATATTTATCTTTTTATTGAATTGAAAAATTAGTAAAAACTTGTTCTTGGGAAGAATAGGAAACATGTAATAATGTCAATGATAAATTATCAAGAGGATGTATAACTACGAATGATAAAAAAAACCCTGACTTTTAGAAATGTTCTGAAATCTTCAGAATATTATATGGAAAATCTTTTGGTATTTGTTATGTACTGTTCTATTTTTTTTTTACTAAGATTTGATCCAATATCATTCACATCTTTGTTATTCCAGATAACCCATACTCACTCCATTGCATGGAACTAATATAATAAAAAATAATTTTTGAAATTCAACATGATTAAAAAAAATATATAAAGTAGGAGAACATTTAGGATTACATGTACTGCAAAAGTTCTTCTGTTCATGCTGAAATACAATGAAGTTACTTCATCTTTTCAAGTGAAGTAAAATGATTGACTCTTTATCATTATTTTCCTGATTAAAACGATAGCATAGGGATGAAAATTTGCCTGTAGGAGTACGTCAAAATAGATTTTGTAATAGTTGATATTCCCAGATTAAAGACATTCTTGTTTTGGTATGTTAGCATAAAGATGAAAGTTTGCTTATATGCAAGGGTATGCAGATTAATTTTCATGTTGGTGAATATTCCCGGATCTGAAAAGGTTTATTAGAAGTATTTTTCTTGTTTTTGATAAAATCACAATTTTTGTCCCACATTGTTGAAGTTTGTCACTTGAAAAGAATTAACTTGTTATCTTTCTTCCACGACGCGTCCAAGGACTTATTCTTCTTCGAAGGTTCCCAAGAATTATGAAGTGTAAGAGTGGAGTTATGGATTTGTTAGTATTATGAGGAAATTAAAGATAAATATAATAATTAAGCTAAAACAAGACATGGTCCATAATATTACCCCTAGATTATGTTTTTCTTGTTAAATTGGAGATTTGAAAAATTAGGAAAAGAATGCAGAGAAGGAAAGGGGCAAAGGAAAAAAAATAATCTGTAGGAGGAAAGAAAATAAATGACAGACTAAAGACTAGAAAAGTGGTCATCTTCAAAGTATTACGATATTTATCAAGATTTATTTCCAATATCCATGATAGCGTAGTATTTATTGCATATTTAGTGTTTATCGATTGAATAATAGTACTTAAAGAATAAGCTTTGTTAAAGGCTACAACTGCAATACAGTGTGCATGGTACATGTATGTTCCCCAAACCTATACATAAACACATACACACACACACAGTATGTGTTATGCAGATATGTATTGTTGAAAAATTAAACACATTTTGTGGATGGTAATAACTTGATATATCATTGATGTGCTGGCTTACCCACGTTACAATGGGTGATTTCAAGTCAGGTGTTGGCCTTGGTGTTGGTGTTGAAATCTTGATTGCTTCCCCCTTGCTCCAAAACTTACTCAGAGTTTGTAAAACTGATCCATATCACATATTGACATCTCAACAATTAGTGAGCGACTTTTCGGGACCATCTTCATTTTATGTTTGGTGTAATAATCGTGTAAAAATTGACCTCACACCAACACCAAAAGGTCAACACTGAACCTGAAATCACCCATTGTGCTTGACTTGACAAAAAAAGGTCAACCTTTGTCTTTGTTTGATGCATGGTTACCATCATCAGGTTTTACGATTATCCTAGACATGGCAGTATTTCCCTTTTTTGTGGTTGTTAAGTTAATTAGAATATATTCCTCAGAAAGTATTCACTTATCCATAACTTTTGGTTAAATTGCTTGCTTTTGATGTTCTTGATAAGATTGAAAGGGATGATAACAGTTTTAGTCAGATTTTGCTGAAAATTATAAGTTGCTTCTCTTGTCATTGATGAGGTCACGAAAATAACAATAATTATTTTTATGATTCTTCTGTTATCCCTTTTTAAAATGTTTTATTATTGTTACTTATTATTATCATTATTATTATTATCATTTTTATGAATATCATTATTATTGTAATTATTGTAATTGATATCGTTATCGGAGTGAATTTAATTTTCCTGCAAGTTTGACTGCATTTTATAAGTATGTCAATTTTGATAAATTTTGCATGATAGATGATTGGCAAAAAAATGATCCTGTAATTTGTGTAAAAGATGGCATGATAATATGCCGTTAGATTGAGGTGCTGTTCGAAATCAGTTACCAAGATTTTCTTTTTATGAGTGAGTAGTTATGTGCACAATGGCATACTGTGTAGAATGGCTAATGTTCATTTGCTGTGCTGCATGCTAAGACAATGTATTTTTGTTTCTTTTGTTTTCTTCCCTTCATGTTTGTTTGTTTGTTTGTTTGTCGTGTTTGTGGTTGTGCATAAACTCTTACAGAGTCCTCTGTTCAGACCCATCGTCGTAGTAACTCCCATGGGCGAATCCTTGACCAGGACATCCCCAAATACTTTTCTCCCCTCCCAACCAAGCCCCCCGTCTCGACCCCGCCGCCACCTGTCACCCCCAAACCCCTGTTCAAATCCCCACCTCCCCCCGTCTTGTCCCCCACTCCCACCCCACCCCAAACCACCATACCTACCCCACCCCATACCACCACACCCACCCCACCCCATACCACCACGCCCATGCACCCCCAGCAAACTTACCCCAACGTGCCCCCCATGCCGCCCCCTCACCACTCCATCTCCGTCCCCAGTGACCTGTCCGAGCTGGACCACCCCCGACAGAGACCCAAATCCTACCACAGCTCCCCTTACAACGCCCCGACGTCCACCGCCCAACCCCACCGCCATAGCTCCATCGAGCTGCGGCAGGACATTACGCCCCTCCCCCAATATCCTTCTCATCCACCCACTACAGTGTTGGAGAGTCGCATGGGGACCAGGGAGTCCACTGGTTCCAGCGTCGGGGGTACGTCAGGACAGGGGCGCTTCGACCGGAGTCAGTCACTAGAACAGAGAGTATCATCAAGCCGAATGAAAAGTACGCTGATCCTAAACCCAATTAATTTTGTGTTAAAGTTATGATTATATGGTACATCGACCTCTGCATTGACAACATGGTGTTTTCCCTCAACCAATCAAGTACATAATTCTCTTATTCCCATTGACCTTGAATAAGGATCTCTCGGTTTCCATAGACAAGGGGTTAACTTGTTGACTAACTGAATTCTATAATTCCCATCTATAGGCTTTACGCAATGTTTACCTGTTTCCAGTAGGCAAGGGGTTAACGTGTTGGCTACTGAATTCTGTAACACTCATAGAATTTGTACTATTTTTACTTGGTTCTGGTAGGCAATGGGTTAACCTGTTGGCTACTGAATTCTGTAATTCCCATAGACAATATACAGGGGCCACTGGTCACAGTATGCAATGGGTTAAAGGGTCTCGATCTTCAGCTTTCATGGGGGAAGGATTATCATTGGCTATTAAACACCAGACTTGGTGAAAAGCATCTGGAATGCCCTAAAGTATAATGTACCAAATGCGGAGGGCACGACCAGTTTATGTGGTAGGTGCACACCGCCTATCAAACCAAACCTGTACTGTCCGCAGAGAGACGTTGGCGCTAAAAGAGCACTTATAGTAGGCTCAATCACTTCTTTCGGATTGTGATGTCAAACGTTGATCCAAGATGTAAATAATGCGCTGCTGTGACATCAAGGCATCGCTGCGACATTACAGGTTGTAACAGGGCCTTCGCGGGTGAATTGTTACCGCTAACAACGTTTCTGTGCAGTCGGTACCGCGGGCTTTGTCTTTCAAAGAGTTACAACTGATCCGATCACCCTCAACTATATGGAAATCTATTATTGTCATAATTTTTTTGACAGAAAATTTGCACCCTGTCCTGTGTAAACAAAGATAAGCAGTCTGAATTTTCAAGAAAACGATAGATGTAGGAATATACATTATATCTATGAAATATTTTGAACAATCATGCATAATAGATGTTGACGTTGATGGTTTTCCATAGTTGTGATTGAATGGATCATTTGCAACTTTTTGTAAGACGGGGCCCTGTCTTACAAAGTGTTACGATTGATCCAATCAATCACAACTATGGACGGCCAGCAACATCAACATCTATTATGCATGTTTGTTCAAAATATTTTCTAACTATGATGTATATTCATGCATTCATTGTTTTCTTGAAAATTCACTGTGCTTCTCTTTGTTTACAAAGGACATTGTGCAAATTTCCTGTAGAAAAAATTATGACACTGATGGATTTCCATAGAGTAACAATTGATTGGATCAACCGTAACTCTTTGTAAGACAAGGCCCATGTTAAGCTGATAAGGGGCCCGTTGCAGAAAGAGTTGCGTTTAAACGCAAGTAAAAAAAATCAATCGCAAGTCCCAAATGCGCGCTGTTGATTGGTTGAAAATAAAGTTGCTCATGACTATAAGATTTGCGATCGATTGCAACTCTTTCTGCAACGGGCCCCTGGTATCGATACTATACTTTGATTCCTAATCAGTTTGATCTCAATAGTGTAGAATCCCCCATGAAAGTCGATGCTTGAAAAGCTCCAAATGAGGATGTGGTTTCCAAAGGGCATTTATACTGTCTTTCTTTCAGGGGCCCGTCTTACAAAGAGTTACGATTGATCCAATCAATCGTAACTCTATGGAAATCCATCAGTGTCATAATTTTTTCTACAGGAAATTTACAAAATGACCTTTGTAAACAAAGAACACACCAAATTGTCAAGAAATCAATGAATTTATGGATATACATTCAGATCTAGAAAATATTTTGAACAAACATGCATAATAGATGTTGATGTTGCTGGCCGTCCATTGTTGCGATTGATCAGATCAATCACAACTCATTGTAAGACGGGCCCCAGGTCCAACAAAGTGATTACACAGTAGATTCTGCAAAAGTCGGCTTTCCATATTCAAACTGTTTCCCAAGTTGGAGAATTTCTTTGGACACAAATATGCAAATCAATAAATCCTATGACTCGTATTCTGATTCCGGGTTTTTAATCTAAACTCTGGTCTTAAGTTGTGGTTTAACTAGGGAAAACTAATTGTAAAACACATCTTGAACAGTAGAGGTTCAATTTATCAGCTCATCTATCATTCTGATCATTTATACTGGGAATAACGATTTATTTTTCTTCACCATTATAGCATAATGAAAGAGCACTGTAAATATTAGTAACATGCATGTACAATATAAACACATTTTTGGCTTCCCATAATTTAAGCAAAGAGTGAGACCATGGTCTGAATTGAACCCGATTTCAGAATATGGGCCTCTATTGATTTTACCCAAGTCAAATAGATTTCTGTGATTCCAAGAGTTGTGACTCAAGCAGATTCTACTGTACATTGAAATAAGGTTGTCATTTTTTTTATACTGTACTAGATAGTAAACATGCTGCAATTTGGCATTCAAATTAGTTCAATGCTTGTTTTCCATTTTCACTAATCTGCATAGTGCTATATACACTCTATAAACACATTCAAGTTTATGTTGGATAAGGCAACCAAGTTGATTAAAGGACAAGTCCACTTCAACAAAAAGTTGATTTGAATAAAAAGAGAAAAATCCCACAAGCATTACACTAAAAATTTAATCAAAATCGGATGTAAAATAAGAAAGTTATTGACATTTTTAAGTTTTGCGTAATTTCACAAAATAGTTATATGCACATCCCGGTGCATGACATCACTCACTCTCTATTTCTTTTGTATGTTATTATGTGAAATATGAAATATTTTATTTTTCTTATTGTCCTGTGAAACAAAGTTGTATTTCTCCCTGAACATGTGGAATAACCATTTTTTAAACATTTTATGTTTCAGTCAAATTGGTCATTACTGTCAAATCTGTAAAAATTGAAATATTGTATTATTCAAACAATAAAAAACAAAAGAAATAGTGAGTGAGGGACATCATTGATTCTCTCTTTTGCATGTGGCTAAATTGTGCATATAACTATTTTGTGGAAAATAAGCGAAACTTTTAAAATGTCATAACTTTCTTATTTTACATCCGATTCTGATGAAATTTTCTGTATTATGCTTGTCTGATTTTTCTCTATTGATTTAAATCAACATTTTTCTGAGGTGGACTTGTCCTCTAATGGAGCTGGCAAGTGGCTGTAGCCTGTAGTCTATGAATATTTCTATATTGCTATGGTTAGAATGGCAGCTACTAATTTTGAGTAACCCATATCCACTTCATGTATGCCTGTGATTATTTTTGTTAACGCATTAATTAATTAATTATTCACTTTCACTTTCAAAAATTATGTTTTTTTTAAGATATTTTTTGTGAAGATATTAAAATAATCATATTGATTATTTTACAAGTCAACCTTCGGCAAATATAACCTTTTTTTGTTTACTCGCCAAAGTGGGTAATATGTGCAGATCTCTGTATTTACATATTAAATAGGTTTAAATAGTATACATGTATTTTCCATCAGAGACTGTTAAAACAAGTTATAAATTTGACTTCGTCCATGTAAATAATGTCTTTTTAAATATTTTTGTGTGTGCTTAGGTGATGACTCAGATGTCTCAATGGCTTATAGTACTCTAGAACCTCATCTTCAGGTAATTATGATGATAATAAAAATTATGATTATTAACATAGTAATAATAGTTTATAAAACATGTAATACTTGCATTTCCAAGCTCTTTACATGTCAATGGGATTGACAATAAGAATTTATTAATCGATCCTCCAGTATCAACAAAAACATATGGTGAACGTTCATTTGCCCATGCATCCCCTGTTTTACAGGACTTTCAAATTTCCTGAAAACAATTGATACAGTAGACAAATTCAAAATAGCTCTTAAAACTTACTTATTCAATATGTATGTCAATTCAACAACGTAAGCTTAGTAGTGCATCTGTTTATTTTCTTTATATTTTGAAGTGCATGGAAAAATAGCTATATTAAGTGATATGCACGACATAAAGACTGTTATTATTATTATTTTTAATGGATCCATCACTGTTTCACACACATAGTGCACCATCTCCACTCCCTGGGAAGTGTAGAGGAGAGTCACCACCTTTGCACGTTAAGAACCCACTGCACTATTCGAATAAGAGTAGGGGGAAACCCCGGTGTAGTGGTCCACCTGCATTCCCCCAACCAGTTATCTCGGGAGGAGAGACCTGGGGGTCACAGTTCTGTGTGCGCGCCCTTCTAGGCGACCCAGATTGGCTGGCTCCTCCAAAGATACGCCTTTGAATGTCTTTGAAAGATATATGGTGCCATACAAATGCTGTGCATCATCATCTTTCTTATATATTTTTAATTTGTTTTCGATTTGAATGCAGCCTCTTCCTCCAAACCCCAACTCCAGGGATTCACAGGAAATATTTGATGAACACATGAGGGTAAGAATCGTATCCTGTTACACCAAACATTACAATCAATTATAAATTTTATGGAGGTACTTTGGAGTTCTTTATCCTTAATGCTAGCCATCACATATGGAATATGATATGAAAATAAAATTAAAGTGTACTGAATATTGGGACCCGTTTTCAGTGCATAATGTCAATAAGATTTATCACTATAACTTTTCAGTAAATGTTCTCTTCAATGAAGATAATAGAGGGGCAAATTGTAAGAGCTTATTTCACAATCAAGGTCCAGCAGCCATAAGAGAGTAGTTTTTCGGCTTTGCTATTTCTTTGGGGACCGCATTCAATTTGATATTTCTGTAGTACAGGAATGTTTTGTTGACAGTTTGTTACGTGTATTTTAGTATTATTTTATTCTAATTTTCTTTGTTGCATCAATCTAGATGGCCCAGGAATTCCTTCGGGTTCAAACCGAGTTGGCTCTGCTTCATACAAGAAAGTAAGTCACAAATTCATTGTATATCTGCATTCACCAACAGTTTTGTGAAACGCAACCCTGGGGCCCATATCGCAAAGAAGTTACAATATATTCTAATCGAACTCAAATTGCGGAAGATCTAAATTTGTGTAATCAAGAGATAAGACTTTAAGATCAGTTGCAGTACTATCGCAACTCTTTGTAAGACGTACCCCTGGTATTGCCCCTCTGGAACCCACAGGTGAGGAGGGGTTGGGGCATCGAAGATAGAGAGTAAATATACAAAGTAAAAATAGAAACTCCACAATTATTAAATTATTGAAATAAACCATTGAAATTTTATCTACATGTAGCTTTAGGATATCTATGGTCTACTCCTAACATTACATAAGGCATGTTTCCACGTACTGGGGGGTGTTTCATCAACATTTGTGTCCGACAAGTTGTCAGATCTGACAACTTTCCTTGATTTTGATTTTCGGTGAAGAACTGTTGCCATGGTAACTGTTGGATAAAACAGGACTTACATCACTCCTTTATCTCCCCACCCTCCTTTTCTGTCTTCTCTCTCTTTATACTTCTACTATACTATACTACTTCTACTCTCTCTGTTGCACCCCATTTCCTTCCCCTGTACTCCCTTCTCTGTCTCTTTCCCTCTTTACTCCTTTCTCTTTCTCTTTCCCTCTCCCCCTTTCCCCATCTCTCGTTCCATTCTTCATCTTCTTCCTCTCTCTTCCTCTTCCCCATACTCCCTTGCAACCTATCTCCTTCTTTCTGCTTTGAAAAAAAAAAACAATTCCACCCTTCTCTATCCACCTTCTCTTCCTTATCTTCTCACTGTCTTCTCCCTTCTTCGCCATTTCCCTCTTCCCCCTCTTTCCCCTTCTCTCCCCCTCTTTCCCCTTCTCTCCCCCCCTCTCTCTCTCTCTCTTGCTCCCCCTCTCTCTCTGTCACACAGGAGGGAGCTAGCCGAAGCCCTTGACCAGGACTGGAAGGACAAGCAGGCCAGTTTCAAGTTAATAGAGGAATACAACACTCTTCAAGGAGAAAAGGTAACACCAGGGGCCTGTTTCATAAAACTTGTTACAATAACAACTTTGTAGTAACAGTTAAAAGCTACTGAAATCTTTTGATTTGATTGGCCGATTGTAAGCTTGTTATAAACATTGTTCATTTGTAATAATGACTAGTTGTTATAAACATGTTTTACATCAGCCTTACTGAAATCATGAAATCTAGGCTGAAAAATGATCACACAGAAAATCACCAACAGAGTTGAGCACATGTGGGACATTGTATTATTATTATTGCTTTTGAAAAAGATGACCCCTTGCTCCTGGGGAGGCCAGTCAAATATATTGCTGTACACATGCGTGACCAAAAAACATGTTTCAAGGGGTGTTTTTTCAGTTTTGGATGCAGGCAGTGCGTGCACTCATAAAGGGTTGGGTCAAATGTATTTAGGGTATGTTTTTTTTCCAAAGCTTTTTTTAAGACTAGCCAAACGTGTTTAGGGTCCCTTTAAGATATGTTTTTTCTCCAAGCTTTTTACCCAAGACAATTTGTTTAGGGGCCAAAATGTGTAAATGAAGCCCACAAAAAACTTGTTTAGGGGGTGTTTGGATATAATTTGGTCATGCATGTGTACAGCAATACATTTGACTGAAAATTTCATCAAAATTCGGATGTAAGATAAGAAAGTTATGACATTTTAAAGTTTCACTTAATTTCACAAAACAGATATATGCACATCCTGGTCGGTATGCAAATGAGGAGACTGATGATGTCATCCACTCACTATTTCTTTTGTATTTTATTATATGAAATATTCTAATTTTCTCCTCATTGTCAAGTGAAACAATGATAATTCCTCCCTGAACATATGGAATTAGCATTGTTTAATACTATATGGTTCATTCAAGCTGGTCCATATTGTCAAATTTGTAAAAAATGAATATTGTATAATTCAAACAATAAAAAATCAAAAGAAATAGTGAGTGAGGGACATCATCAACTGTCTCATTCGCCTGTCACTGAGTTGTGCATATCACCGTTTTTTGAAAAATAAGCGAAACTTTAAAATGTCATAACTTTCTTATTTTACATCCGATTTTGATGAAATTTTCAGTGTTATGCTAGTTTAATTTTTCTCTATTTATTCAAATCAACATTTTCCTGTGGTGGACTTGACCTTTAAATCGTTACCAAAACTGGCATTTAAGTTTGAATTTGTCAATTTTTTTTCCCTTGTGATACAGGAGAGCCTTATTGAGCTTCACAAACGTCGACGGTCACAGTTGGACATGTTCAGACTTCAGATGCAGAGGCAACACAGTGGTAGAAGAATCTGAATGCACCAGGCTTCTCTAAATCACCTGAAAACTGGATATGGTGGGCGTGTTCATACTGTAGATGCAGAGGCTGCAATGTACATGTATACTGATGGAACGTGAATGCAGCAGGCTTCTTTTGTTCCCCTGAGAGTGGATGTTTTGGGCATGTTCACACTACAGAGGCAGATGGAGTAACGTATATTGATAGCAGAATGTGAACACACCAAGCTTCTCGAAATCCCCTGAGAACTGGAAATGATGGGCATGTTCAAACAGTGCAGTTTGGGAGGAATAGTCAATAAATGCTCACTTTATCTGCATCATTGTATTGTTATACATCATTTCATTTGTGACATACCGGTAGACAAATTATGCTCTGTTCAGGAAGATGACAAGAATTGGCAGTGTAGATTACTGCATATTGAGAAACCTGCGTTCATATACTCCTCAGCCAGTAAATGGTAATATTATGGTATTGATGCAACTCAAAAATACATCATAAAATTTTATATATATATATATATACATACCTTTATTCATGGGCTGCAGTCCCGGGGGGAGGAAGGTGGGGGGATGGGGAAAATTTCCCCCTAGGAATTTACATTTTGTACAGTTGCCCATTAGAGAGGGTCGTCTCATGCCCCCCCCCCCCCCTCAAGTCCATATGTTGGGTTCCACTCTACACTCTTTATGATTAGTATGATTAGATATATATCATATAACTATACTAATACATACCTGACTTTATGATGGAAAAAGTGTAATGATTGTATGATGTAACATAATATCATTATCATGCTAAGCAGGGCCAGCTGGGAGAACAGTTTGTGGCACTGAAGTAACTACCTGGGGTAAAGTTATCCTTATTTATTATTAGGTGTTAATGACTGTTCCAAAGGTCATGCTGTAGATACACCATTCGTAAGGCCTATAGGGGCTTTAAACCTTGCCAATTTTTATTTTTATTACCAATATTCTGTAGAATATATGTGACCATTCACCTCAAAACCCAATAAACATAGAGTAAAAATGAATGTTAAAATATTGATGTAACTTAGGCAAGCAGAACCTAAACTTTGACATAATGTATAACTCTAATTGATAAGATATATATTCCATATTGACTAATCATATACATGTATACATAATTATATATGTATTCTTTGAAGCACAAACAATTTAGATAAGGTAATTATATGGGCTCTGATTTTATTTCAAAGCACCTTATTTATTGAAGGATTTGAGGTGAATGGGCACATCTACACTTTACCATGTTGGTAGAGTAATATGCTTTACCTGTTTTCATGAAATGAAGTAGACATGATAATCAGTTCTTGATATATATAGAATTAATATATGCTCTAAACTCATTGATCCGTATTCTAAATTCAAACACTGGTCTCTTGTTGTGGTTGTTGACTCAAGTCAATAGTTTTCTTCATCATTAAAGCAGGAGGAAAAAGCACAGTAAACATAAAATACATACAATGTAATCAAATCAAGATATATACAGCTTACCTTAACTTTAGCATAGAGTTAGACCGTGTGTGGATGATTTAAACTGGACTTTAGAATTCAGGCCACTTTCAAATCGCTGCAGACGGATTGTATACTTTATACATAGTCATGTATTTATCTGTTTACCGTGAATTAAGCTTTATTTCGAAGATCATGTCATGAAAAGAAGAAAGTTTGCTAACTTTTTTCAAACTTCATATTAATAATTCACTTCCAAGAAATAGGATGGTTGAATGAGACACTGTTATGTTTGTATTATAATATGTATATATTGAAAGTTTAAATTTGAATTGTTATTTTTGCAATGCAGTAATTTGTATTTTTTCAATTGCACGGCATTGTTTAAGTTTACACTTATATTTTGGGTACATTACCCAAGTACTTGGTCAAAAGAAGAAATAAGTTGACCTGGGGGGTGTTTAACAAGGATTTAAGAATGACTTAGAGTCCCACTTAAATGCCTAGTTGCGTGCAGTATAAAAGGCATGACCACATTGGTCACATCATGCCAAGAGGATGCGCACTACTGCGTATTGATTAATAAGATTGTGTGTTGCATATCATCTACATGTCGGCATTTAATTGCGACTCTGAGTTATACTTAAATCTTTGTGAAATACCACCTGATTTTGTAAGTACTGGGTCCAATACACATTGTAGTGTAGAATGATACCAAAAAACCTAAAGTTTTGTTCTGTTTAATTTCACTAGGCTGTTTATCTGCTTGGCAGCCTTCAATCCTGTACTATTGCATTTGAAACATAGTTTTATTGTTTTTATCTAGTTTTCTCTTTATAATATTTGTGTGTGTATGATCTTTTACATTTGATCATTGGCTGCCTAGCAATTGCATGTCGGAAATGAAGTACAGCAATAGAATCTTGCATCCCTCTCATGCATTTTTTTGAAATCTTTTCTGAAGAAAGTTTCTAAATCAAAATGTTCCAAATTTGAATCAATTTTCATAGCATATATATATATATAAATTTAGTATACAACTCGTACAGATGTCAATTAAGCTTGGTTATATATCTATTAAAGACATACTTGTCGCTATTAAAAGTGCCTTACTGGTTTTCAAGCGAATATTCCTATCTGAATAGAAATGTGTTTGGTCGTATCTAGGACATAAATACTCACACTCTTCTATTAATAGTATGGTCTTTGTAACTAAAAATAAACTGTTTTGACATCCACTCATTGCCCAAGACATATGCAATTTGTAGAATTAATGTTATTTTGGTTTTGATTTCAAATAGGAGTAAATTCATTTTCTAAGGATTCAAAACAAGGGCAAATTGCATGAAAAATAACATTAATAGCAACTTTGGTATCAATTGTTATTACCATGGATATCTTGGTCAGCAGCCAATCAAAATGAAGGTGAAGTTTTATGTAATGGATCCAGACATGTGCAAAGTGCAGAGGATTTTATACTAAATTCATTTTCAATGTTTTTTTTTGGGGGGTGGGAGTGGGGAACATCTATTGTTGCGTCCCCATAAAAACAAAAGATAGTCCTCTGCGCTGATGCCCATGGATCCACACTGTGTCACAGGAGATAAACACAATCAATCTCGATTTTTTAATTCTTAGAGGGGGGTTAAATGTATGAGATATATTAAAACATTGAATCTTAAATTGCATATTGTAAACCAGGGCCCTGTTTCATGAAGACTTATAATCAATTATGCTAACTTTGTGTAATTCCACTGAAATCTCGATTCTGATTGGCTCCTGAGCCCTGTTACCATGGTAGTCCCCATACTGGCAAAGTTACCATAGTTGTAAGTCCCTTTATGAAACAGGCCTCTGGACTGTCCTTATTGAGATAAATGCGACACTCTTTCAATTTAAATGTCGATAAGGCCCATACAGCTTACTTGTGGGATTTTGAATGTGGAAATAATTGTTGATTTCAATGACTCTAAAGTAAATATTCTAAATCATGCACAATGTATGGAAAACTTGCATGTGTAAATAGTTCTTTGTACAGCAAGACATACATAAATTGTCATAATAAAGTATAGAAGTATAAACAAAGAAGAGTTAACATGGTGCCTTTGTTATGATTTTAATAGAAATTCCATTTACAGAGTACTTAGAAATGTTTGTTGCAATGAACAAGGGTGTTTGTTAACAGAGTATTTGAGGTGGGGGCAGAGGCGGCGGAACATCAGGCTCGGACAAAGAAAGTGGAGGGGCACCTTTTGTCTGCCAAACAATAGGTGCCCCTCCACTTTCATTTTATGAGCCTGACGTTCTGCCTCTTCTGGGTGGGGGGTTCAATAAGTGACATCTCTTTTTTTATAATTTAAATTACAAGGGTAGTAGAGTTACACAACCCAGGCCTGTTTTTGATACTTTTTTTCTGTACTATTTTCAATGCCCCCTGCAAAAACCCACCGCCCCCCACAATGAAGGATGAAATGATTTGTTAAATATTGGTCTGTGAAATGTGATCCTTAGTGGATTTTTTTTTCGGGGGGGGGGGGGGATAGGAAGCTGGATGGGTTTGTGCTTTTGTGTTTTTGTTGGTGTTAAAATTCAGTGGAAACAATGTTAACTCATCATTGGGCATCATCGTTTAACTTGATTTCTTCTTTCAAATATTGAAGATATCAGGACTAAGTTATGATGGTAAACCAAGGGTAAATTTCCCAGTCGTAAATATTTTTCTTTCTTCTCTTTCGGGGAAAACATGAACTTGACGTGTTCGTGATCAATTTGAAAAAGAAAAAAAAAAAATGAGTTTACCTCCTTTGTCGTATGCCGAATTTTTATTAGAGATTTCTTTAAATTAGCTACTTGGGTATTATCTATTATACACACAGAAACACACACCCACAAGTTTTTGCCATTATTTTGAATACCAATATAAAATTGATATGTAGCAAATTTTGGTGATGAAAGCTTGATATGAAAAAAATACAATTCAGTTCTTGAATATAACAATGAGGCTGTTAACCTGTTGAGTTACCCTCATTCTCGTACTAGTATTTACCTACTAGGCCCAATTCTGATTAAGGGAAATATATCACTCGATACTTTAGCGCAATACCGGGGGGCCACTTACATTGACGAGTGGATACCATGCGCGACCAAAAAAACACGTAAAAAGGATGTCTTTTTCAAGATAGGGCACGTTACGTACGTAACGTGATAAGGGTGTCAAAAACACAAAAATATTGAAAAAAGGGTATCTATTTCGCTCGGAAAATATACGTGTTTAGGGTCAAATATGCGGGGATGATAAAACAAAATCAAAATGTTTCATAAAGGATGTCCTTTTTGCCCCAACACTACGTGTTTAGAGTCCGATTTGCGCGAGGTGTGGAAGGTCGGGCCTTACTAAACCAAAATAATGGTGTGTAACGTAAAACCAACGATCGGACGGACCCGTGACATAACAATAAAATATCGCTGTACTTGTTTAGGGGTTCATTTCAGGAAATACTGGCCAAGAGTATCGTTTTGTTTCCAATACTTGTTAAGGGGTGCATTTTCAGAATATTGAAAATACATCGCTGTACTTGTTTAGGGGCTCAATTCTGGGAATACTTGCCAATACTTGTTAAGGGTAGGGTTTCACACGCCAATACTTGTTAAGGGGTGCATTTTAAGAATATGGAAAATACGTGTTTAGGGTGCTTTTCAAGACCCCTTGGTCGCGCATGGTATCCACCCGTCAATGGAAGTGGCCCGTCCGGGGCGCAATATTCTCTTGTTATAAGAAAGACTCCCGAGTCAGTATTTGGCGAGGTAGTCATCAATCTTTTTCGTCACCCTTTTATTCTCCTCCGCCTGTTTGATCTTACCAAAATATACCTTATCAGTTTCTCTTTCCATCACCTTCCGGCCTTCCAGTTTCTTAAAATCATCATCAGTCTTTGTATGTAAATGAAGCGATCCATCGTCCATTGTGAATGATGGTAAACGGTATGCCTCTCTGCTCGTAGAACGACCACCGCCATGCTCTCTTCGATCAGGCTTTCTCCATCCTCGTGATCGTTTTTTCGTTGATGACCCGGTTACCTTGCGATCAGGGCCAGCTGCGTTTTGCTCGGGCCCAGAATTAGGTCGTTTCCCGCCATTCTTTGCTGCCTCGGCTTGCTCCTCTCGCATTTTTCGTTGCTGTCTCCTCTTCATGAGCTTCATCGTGGATTCGACTGCAGCTTCGGGGTTCCTCGAATTGTTTCCGTGCTCAAGGGAGTCTTGGACTTTCCTCTGAAGACGCCTGTAGACCGCCAACGCCCTTGTGGAGTCGAAAAGCCGCTCGGGAGAAAGGATGACGTCTGCCATTCGATGTCCCGACGAATCCATCGGGTTTGGTCGCTGTTGAGTGGTTTCTTCTTTCTCTTTCTCCATGGGGTCATCTTTGAAACGCACCCTTCTTTTAGAAGACACCCCGGGCGACCGACTCGAAGTGTTTCCAACTGGCGGAATCAGAGTCTGCGCGCGCGAAATCCCGGACGGCAACCCCAACAAGTCACCTTCACTTACGCTTCTGCGCATGCCCGGTTGACTTTCCGGCGATGCCGAGTTCCTCCTAATATTTGACGAAATCGGAGCGCCAATCCTGTTTCCTCCTCCGCGCAGATGAAATGGGATTGGGTCTGTGAGTCTCGCGTTTCGCTGATGCTCCAGTTCAACTTCGATCTTCCTTCTCTCGCGATAGATCTGACTCAGGGCAACCTTCTGCTGCCGAGTAAGAATGTCAATCTGGGAAGTGTATTTCTTCTCCAGGGCGATGTTCAAGAAGCGAAATTTCTCGGCCTCGGTTGACTTTTGCAGGCGAGCAGCCATGATGTTACCAAGGCAACCGCTTTTTGTTGGATTGTTATTCCTGAACCAACACAAAGTCTTGCTTGCTATGTAACAGTTCGGTGATTCCTATTTATCTTTTCCCTCGGATATGTTTTCATTTCCCATGATCACAAATATTACTGCATCACCGACACGAGTGTCGCTTATGGCCAGCTGGATGGGTCAAAATGAAATAGAACATTCCATGGAATTTACAACTATTTAATAGTTATAGATATAGATAGACTTCATTTCCAAATTAATTCAGACATCTAAAGCATATTCAAGGAAAAAAAATTGACCAGCTTTGCGAAATAATTTTAATAATCTATCAGCATGTGCACTGAATTTTATAAAATGTAAGTTCCATAATCAATTTATAGGCTTATTTATTTTATACTTGGTTTATGGTATGAGAAAGAAAAACGTTGTAAATGATAATTCCTTATTGAGAAAAATGTAATCTTGAAAAAGATATTCAAACACACATATATACACACACACCGTATATATATATATATATATATATATATATATATATATACAGTCTGAGAGGTATTGATAACATATTAAGATATTCATCTAGTCAGACTTTCTGAAATTCCCTGTGAATCAGACGGTAACGTCCTAGAGGTAAAGATCGACGGATTGATTGATTGGCGGATTCACACAATGATTCCTTTATATTTTCCAAATCACTTCGAGTTATGGTTATTTCAGTCTGAATATGACCATTAATTCATAGAACCTGTTTGATTTTATAGGCCTAAGTCCCCCCCCCCCCCCCCCCCAACGTGTTTTTTTTCGATAATAACTAGTTTTTCTATTCGTTATTTAGACTTTTCATAACAGTATTTCAATCTTATAAAAAAAATGTAACATGTCGTCAACTATAAAGTCTTTTGATCTAAGCGTTCTGTGCATAACATTTTTCTAACATTTCTCAATCAGCGATAGCGTGGACAATTTGTCGAGTTAGTTTGCAAAAAAAAGGATCAAAATATTAACAATTTATGATTGAAGAAATGTGACACTTCTATTCGCTACCAAGACTTACGAACTCTATTATTTTAACGCTTTTATGAAGAAAATCAGTCAGTTTTCTATACTATATTCCTGCTGCGTCTATTCGCTACGAAGACTTACGAATTCGATTATTTTAACGCTTTTATGAAGAAAATCAGTCAGTTTTCTGTACTATATTCCTGCTGCGGCTATATGATTTGATAATTCTTTACATAACCTTTTCAAATCCACGAGATAGGATGGAAAATTAATGAGTCAGATTGAAAAGAAAATGATCTAGATATTGACAGCCAAATTAATTTCAAATTACCTACCTGATGTGAGTTTTGATGGTTGAAATCCAGTTCACGAGACAGTTCGACCATTCATTATATTCCGGTATTACCAGCCTCCTATCCATTAGCTGTACGAGATTATGATTTTCATGTCAAATACAAATGTAATTTTAACAATGCTTTGTATGTCCAAGCCGAATCGCAGGCGTTGTTTCTAGGGTTACATAGATGAAATATACCAAGTATGCCGATTTTAAGGCTGTGTTTACATCGTCATTGTGCTCTAATCCAGTTCAGTCGATTGTTGAATATTGTTATGTCAATATTACTTTAAATGTCTCGAGGGGGGGGGGGGGTAGTGAATCACTGTACACCCCCACACTCACCCACATCCACACACACACACCCCCACACACAAACACTTCCCACACACCCACTCTAACACACCCCACACTCACCCACCCACCCACCCACACACACACCCTCACCCACAAACACACACACCCTATTGTAATCTGGCAATTGGTGACTTACAGTTAATCGCCAAAGCGAGGACGTGTGTTTAAGGTCTTAGAGTGGGCCTTAGCAAAAAAAAAATGATTTTAATCGACTTATCAAGCTGGGCTAATTTCGGACATACGTGCGCATATTCGCTAACCGGGGACGGTTCCTATCTGCTCCACACACACACACACACAACTTGAGTTTAATTGGCCCACCGGGAACCTTTAACTGTATGAAACAGTTAGAAATGAAATGAGGAATTGATTATCATGATTATCTGGACCAAGACATCCCTAGTTGTATGACGTCCTCGGTTGATGGGTAAAATGTCCCCAGAAGTAGGTAGGCCCTATACGTCATTCAAACTTACACGCGGGCGCATAAATCTTTTTTTTTCAATTTTTCATTTTGCAAATGTGAAGCAAGAACAGACTAAATATACGATTGATTGATTGATTGATTGATTGATTGATTGATCGATCGATCGATTGATTGATCGATCGATCGATTGATTCATTGATTGATTGGTTGGTTGGTTGATCCATTGACAAATGTTGCAAGTTGTACATTAAAGGGTGCGAATGTGTATTTTCGAGTGCAAACAGGAAAAAAAATGGATTGTACAGCAAACGGTGCCGCCACACTGCAAAAAAAAAAACGTTTGTGTTAAACTAGTGAACATAGAGGACCGCACCAATTATTTTACTCCAGTGTAATTTTTTTTTATGTCGGTTCAACATCTATGGGTGTTATCACAACACCGGGTTGGTACTTCTACACTCTTTGGTGTTATGTTCAATCTCTAGGGTCTAATCTTTAACACCTCAGGGTGTGGTCCTCTAAGGACGCCAACTGGTGTTACTTTTAAAACTAAAGTTTGTACAGTGCAGTGTTTTTCCCCTTGTGTGTATAACTTTGTTTATGATAAATATTTCGCACTCCACAAACAACCCTACATCTTTATATCTTCCACATTGCAAATGGATGAACCACCAGGGTGCTGTTTCATAAAGATGTTCGTAACTTAAGAGCGACTTTAAGAACGACTGGTGATCCTTTTTTACGCGGCCATCGCCAATTTATTATACCATTTACCAAAAGAAAGGATCACCAGTCGTTCTTAAAATTGCTCTTATCTTACGAACAGCTTTATGAAACACCCACCAGAAAAAGCTGATCACTAATTCCGCAAGCATTATACACTCTAAAAACACTGAGTAAAATTTTACCCAATATTGGGTAAAAAGGCAACATGCATTTTTGCTGGGTATTTTTTGTTTTTACTCCATATTGGGCAAAATGCGTTACCCAACCAACATGCATGTTCTCATTTTACCCAATATTGGGTAAACGTGTTTTTAGAGTGTATATAAATTTTTATATCAACATCTTCCTATTCTTCAAACCAAGATCACCGCCTCTGGATTGGCATCCATGTGCCAGAGTGACACATAAGTGGTTTAATAAATCTATAGTTTGGTGATGATACAAGCTCCTTGCTCCATTAGATTGGCAAACCTCATTTGATTGGCCGTCAGTATGCTCACGAAATCGGGCGCGCTTGGACACTAGGAGTGAAAGGGATATATCACTGTTTATTGGGAGTTTTCCCCAGCGAAAGAAAGAGAGAGGGAGACGAAAAGGTTTAGTAGAAAATGGTAAGTATGATCTGTTAATATCTTCGTTTATTTATCAATCAATTAACTATATTGCAATTTTAAAAGGCCTATTTCATTTTTTTGTGTTAAAAAAGTTGTATGAATAACAAGGTGTTTGTATTTAAAAAGAAGATTATCGAATAAAAATCATTTATACATCTAGAGAAAAAATGGTCAACTATTAAAAAGACGATGTAATTGTACATGTTATATTGATAATATTTAATCGCCTTTTTCTTTCCCGCTGTTTATTCTCGTTTTGTAATGCTAGAGTTACGCTAATAAGCGCTCGGCGCTCGAATTTTCAATCATTTATAATGTGCGTTTATGTTAATGTGTACAATATATATATATATATATATATATAATATATATATTTATTTATATATTTAACCTTTTTTTACTCCCTCTTTTTCATTTATGGAGAATTTTCTGGACAATGTGAGACATCGTCTGATTTCCGGGTTTATATTTGTTGGATGTGCAGTTATATGTGAGTATTATGACAGGTCCCTCTAAGGGACGCACCATTAGATACCCGGGGGGGGGGGGCTGAAAGTTTGGGTTGATGCAAATATTTGTTTTCCTTTTTTCTTTGAGTAAAGTTTTTTTTCCTTCTTCCATTAAGAAAAGGTTTTTTTGGCCCCTTTGAGATGATATGACAGTGGACCATTATTTTTTTTACTCTGATGATGAGTCAAGTTTTTTGTTTTTTGCTCATATAGCAAGTAATTTTTTTGGAAAAACCTTCTAGCCCCCCCCCCCCCCCTGGATATCTAATGGTGCGTTCCTAATCATCATTCGATCTCAGAGTATAACCATGGGAAGCGGGGGTGCTGGGGAACTAAAATGAGCTTCATTTTGGAGTGAAACCTTTTTTTCTTTGCTTGTCAAATTTACGCTAGCACCCTGTAAATAAATCGTCCCTAGGGCCCTGTCTCAGAGTACCCTTAATATTGTGTCCTGATTTCCCCTATACCCCTGAATAATGCATGAAATAATCATTTTTTTACGATTGGTAGAAAAGTATAGGCCTACACCTTTCCACCTGGATTTGGCAAGTTTGTTTACCTTTATCACTGTATGCGAGTATTTAAAGCAGAACTGGGCGCCGTTTCATAAAGCTGTTCGTAAGTTAACAGCGACTTTAAGAACGACTGGTGATCCTCTCTTGTGGTAAATGATATTCACCACTAATGTTCATTGGCGATTTTTTTGCGCGTAAGAAAGCTTCACCAGTCGCTCTTAAATACGCTTTATGAAACACCCATCAGCTTTGTTACAATCGCATAAATATGTATGTAAATTGCCTAGAGTAAATATCAGTCATATCCAGGTCCTTTTATTTAACCATACTTTTCAATTATAATTTTACAGATCTACGTAATAACGCACAAATAAAATGTAATCATTCGTATAGAAGAAATATAGCATTGTCAAGTTATTGTATCATGCACCGTTTCTCCGAAAAAAAACCAGAATATGAATTATGAGTAAATGCGAACCTGCAGCCTTTAATCTGGTCAGATTCTTAACCCATGATTCAACATTCTGGGTATGGTAGTCTTGGAATATAGGCTCACTTGAATAATAACATTTTAACTTACTACTCTGTACATTCATACCGCAGTGATTATGTTACCAAGTAGCAAAGCATATACCCTTTCAAGACGTTTTAGGTTCCCCGCCTAATTTAATGCTTATTTACTCTCTGGATTTATAATAGCTATTTCAAAAGGTATATTTCAAGACTAACTATTTACAACACAGAGTCAACGAGAGACAATGCACATTAATTTTCAGTCCTCTTTTAAGATATGATTGTGTTGGTTCCAATTAGTGGCATAATGAGCGGAAAGATTAGAGGGGGCTCGATTTGGCGTATCGGGTAAAATCTCTTAAAATGTTTCGCGTGAAAGCGAAGAGCACAAATTTTGACATTTTTATTCATACAAAAATCCAAGTTTGTGATAGATTTTGACATAATTTTCAGAAAATAATCTCTTATTTCACCCTTATCCGTTATCTTTCCTTTCCTATTCTCTTTTTTCTTCCTGTTCGTGATTTTTTTTTTTTTTTTGGGGGGGGGGGCAAGAACCCACAGCCCCCCATCTGTACGCCAGTGTTTTCAATGCCACGTTATTCTAATCATGGTCAATTGATTTACAGGTTGCCAATGTAGCTGTGTTCAAACCAGCCATTTATGGGAAGCTCCGACTTGTGAGAATGCTGTTCAAAATATCGATGACGCTGTCTTCCGACTTGTCCCGAAGAGACAATTTTTGTCATCGGCAAACATCGGCTGCACTCGGCACTCGATCGTCGTGTGTCGAATTCCCGGTAAGCTTTCAATATCATGCGGGTGGAAACGAAAGTTACTGAAATAAGTGAAGAAAAACAATGATGCTCTTTTTTATTATTTGTTTTTTGTTGAATGCATGGTTAAAGTAAGGAAAGGCGGAAGGTACCCAGGAATGAAGGAAAGAATGGAAGAATGAAATGAAGGAAGGAAGGAATGGAAGTATGACTGAATGAATGAAGGACTGCATGGAAGAATGAATGGATGACAGTGAGAAGGATTAAAAAAAGCATGATCGAATGAAGGAAAATAAATGGGAAAAATGAATGAAAGAAATAATTAATGAATGAATGAGTTAACTACCATGACGAAGATAAACACGTATTGCCAAGTCGGTTTGTTATGTACATTTGGTTTGTACACAGTAAAAAAAATACAACGCTGTTTACTATATGAACCTTACAGTAATTGTTTAAACAGTTTAAACGGTTACACTTCGTAATTACGAAGGTTCGTAATTCCGAAACACGTAAATTGCCTATACCTCGATGTTCCTTAATCCGAAAACGTAAAAGGGTTCTTTAATCCGAACATTTGTGGCGTTATTCCGAAGATTCGATAATCCGAAAACGAAATAAGGTTCGATGTTCCGAAGGTTCGTTAATCCGAAAACGAAATAAGGTTCATTGTTCCGAAGGTTCGTTAGTCCGAAAACGAAATAAGATTCGTTAATCATTTCGTTTTCGGACTTACGAACCTTCGGAATTACGAACCTCATTTCGTTTTCGGATTAACGAACCTTCGGAATTACGAACCTTTGGAAATACGAACCTTCGGAATATCCGAACCTTCGGAATAACGAAGCTTCGGAATTACGAATGTATGCGGTTTAAACAAGTGTTTAATTCTTAAGCAACAAAGTTTAATTTTCAATAAAGTAAACATGATTGTTTAAACGGTTAAACAAATACTGTAAGGTTCATAATAGTAAACAGCGTTGTGTAAAATCTTAAACAGCGTTTTTACGGTGTAAAAGAATGTAAAAAATAGAAAGTTCTGCTATTAAGGGGTAGAGCCTTATGAACACACTATACATTAACCATGATATATCATTAACAACACGCGATAATTCTAAACATGCATAACTTACAGAAAATGAATTATTTCATCCAACGGTTAGGTACTTTGAATAACTAAGTTATTAGAAAAATCAATATCCTTGCGATATTCTCGGTTGTTGTTTCCTCTAACATATCAATTACACATCAATATGTCATAAACTCGTGAATGCTCAGATATTAAAGTATTATTTATATTCCCTTTTCAGATTTCCTTAAAATGGCCCTTTTAATATAACCACACTATCCTGATGCTCATAATTTTTTTATATTGCACTGTCGTATAATTTTGAAATGTTATCATCTAACTTGTCACTCCCTGGCTTATCACCCCCCTCAGATTGTCTGCCAGACCCTTGTTTCCATGGAAACTGCATGGAGACGCTGGAAGGCTTTTCATGCCGCTGTCAAAATGATTGGACCGGGGACCTATGTGATATTGGTAATTAAAATCCATCTTCCCTCCATTGTGTTCAGAAATAAGAATTGCGTTCTTACGAAAATGACACGAACTTGTTTCCACGCAAGCACTTCATCTATGATATTACCTTCTTCGATCTTATACTTTTTTTTTCTCTCTCTCTCTCTTTCACTCTTTCTTTCATTTTATCTTTTTCCCCACCATCTGCCCCCAGTATTCAATTATTGCAGATCAGTGATAGGCTTACGATCTATAGTAGATAGAAAGTAATTATCATGGGCTGTCCATAATACTCATTAAAGTTTTGAAGTGAGTGATATCTATACCGTGAGCTCATATTTTTAATTCTATGCTATGTCCAAAACCACATGAATATTTAAAAAGCGTTTTTCGTATATAATGTTTATATCTTGCTATAATTTTGTTTAGATTTGCGTCACACGATGTTGCTAGACAATATCATATTCCATGCAGTATACCATTTAGTAATTTCTGGATCCGCAAGGAATCTCGTCTGAGACTCCAAACGAGATTTCAAATTAAAATAGTGGTATCCATTTCTAGAGAGACAGAATGTGATGCGACAAAGGTAAATAGTGGTATCCATTTCTAGAGAGACAGAATGTGATGCGACAAAGGTATGATATTCAAAGCAGGTTTGAAAAATAATACATCTAATTTTTCATTTCCTTTCTTGGCATGAGCATAATTTTTTTTGATGAAAGTCTTAAATTCCAGGTGCAATAGCGATCGAATTTTGAGCAGTGTCTAAATTTGTTTAAAAAAGCGCCAATAAAGTAATAGCTCCAATCCTCATGGGTATTATTAATTTTAAACAAACCTAGAGCATCTCCAGAAGTTACCAATCCCTCATTATTTTATTGTCGTTGAAAGTTTGGACCCATTCTACTGGACTTGGGGGCAATAACTATTTCCAAGAATGCAATGAGCCATTAAAATTGGTGACTAATTATTTTCATGACTCAGAAGTGCCTACACCAATAACAGAGGTTACAAACCTGACGACCACACCGGAAGTAGGCCTATCTACTTTGACCCCACGCGATCGGGAAGAAACCTCAAGTCAGTTCACAATGACAATTGATAGAGTAGTAGAAGGGAGTGGTGCATCCAAAGCGAGCCTGGTCACAACTGCAGCAGAAGCCACTGTTTATCGAGGAGAAGTTGGTGCCTCTGTGAGTCCTCAAGAGGACCTTCCAACAACCGCTGCAGTAACGAACGATGCCATTGACCCGTCCACAACCAAGTCCGTTGACGGAGCTGACCCAGGTGAGACTACAACCTCGGAAGCAGTGACCTCACAGGAAACGTCTTCACCTCCATCATCACCACGTTCTACCAGTGATGTTATCACCACGACCGCATCCCAGAAGTCCGAGAATTGTTCGCTGGATTCAGGTAAGACATGTAAGACACAAACCACCACAATTGAGTAGGGATCCCCGGTCATTGCGGCTCGAGAGACCCCCCCCCCCCCCCCCCCGCGGCTGACAGCAAAACTAATCCGAAATAGTAATAACTCTATCTTGAGGTTTGTTTTCTTAATTCATACAACTATATTTAGCTAATTTCATATGTCTCCATCCATTTTTTTCCAAAAAAGATGTGAAAATTATGAACCCATAACTTCGCTTTCATGTTTTACCCTAATCACGATGATACATGCGTCTATCCCAATTACATACAATGATGTACGGATCATAGGTTCAAGTTAGATCAAGATGGTTGTGGTGGTGGTGATGATAATGGTGGTGGTGGTGATGATAATGTTGATGATTATGATGATGATAATATTGATGATAGTAATGATGACGACGACAATGATGATGAAGTCATGTTAACCTATAAAGAGCATCTCCAAAAGTTACAAATCCCTCATTATTTTATTATCGTTGAAAGTCTGGAGCCATTCTACTGGACTTTGAGGCAATAATTATTTCCAAGAATGCAATGAGCCATTAAAATTGATGACTAATTATTTTCATTATGCAGAAGTGCCTACGCCAATAACAAAGGTTACAAACCTGTCGACCAAACCGGAAGTAAGCCTATCTACTTTGACCCCACGCGGTCGGGAAGAAAACTCAAGTCAGTTCACAATGACAATTGATAGAGTAGAAGCAGGGAGTGGTGCATCCGAAGCGAGCCTGGTCACAACTGCAGCAGAAGCCACTGTTTATCGAGGAGAAGTTGGTGCCTCTGCGAGTCCTCAAGAGTCCTCATCCCTTGCAACAACCGCTGCAGTAACGAACGATGCCATTGTCCCGTCCACAACCGAGTCCGTTGACGGAGCTGACCCAGGTGAGACTACAACCTCGGAAGCAGTGACCTCACAGGAAACGTCTGCACCTCCATCATCACCACCTTCTACCAGTGATGTTATCACCACGACCGCATCCCAGAAGTCCGAGAATTGTTCGCTGGATTCAGGTAAGACGTGTAAGACACAAACCACCACAATTGAGTAGGGATCCCCGGTCATTGCGGGTCGAGAGACCCCCCCCCCCCCCCGCGGCTGACAGCAAAACTAATCTGAAATAGTAATAACTCTTTCTTGAGGTTTGTGTTCTTAATTCATACAACTATATTTAGCTAATTTCATATGTCTCCATCCATTTTTTTCCAAAAAAGATGTGGAAATTATGAACCCATAACTTCGCTTTCATGTTTTACCATAATCACGATGATACATGCGTCTATCCCAATTACATACAATGATGTACGGATCATAGGTTCAAGTTAGATCAAGATGGTAGTGGTAGTGGTGATGATAATGGTGGTGGTGGTGATGATAATGTTGATGATTATGATGATGATAATATTGATGATAGTAACGATGACGACGGCAATGATGATGAAGTCATGTTAACCTATAAAGAGCATCTCCAAAAGTCACAAATCCCTCATTATTTTATTGTCGTTGAAAGTCTGGAGCCATTCTTATGGACTTGGGGGCAATAATTATTTCCAAGAATGCAATGAGCCATTAAAATTGGTGACTAATTATTTTTATGACAAAGAAGTTCATACACCAATAACAGAGGTTACAAACCTGTCGACCACACCGGAAGTAAGCCTATCTACTTTGACACCACGCGATCGGGAAGAAAACTCAAGTCAGTTCACAATGACAATTGATAGAGTAGAAGAAGGGAGTGGTGCATCCGAAGCGAGCCTGGTCACAACTGCAGCAGAAGCCACTGTTTATCGAGGAGAAGTTGGTGCCTCTGCGAGTCCTCAAGAGTCCTCATCCCTTGCAACAACCGCTGCAGTAACGAACGATGCCATTGTCCCGTCCACAACCGAGTCCGTTGACGGAGCTGACCCAGGTGAGACTACAACCTCGGAAGCAGTGACCTCACAGGAAACGTCTGCACCTCCATCATCACCACCTTCTACCAGTGATGTTATCACCACGACCGCATCCCAGAAGTCCGAGAATTGTTCGCTGGATTCAGGTAAGACGTGTAAGACACAAACCACCACAATTGAGTAGGGATCCCCGGTCATTGCGGGTCGAGAGACCCCCCCCCCCCCCGCGGCTGACAGCAAAACTAATCTGAAATAGTAATAACTCTATCTTGAGGTTTGTGTTCTTAATTCATACAACTATATTTAGCTAATTTCATATGTCTCCATCCATTTTTTTCCAAAAAAGATGTGGAAATTATGAACCCATAACTTCGCTTTCATGTTTTACCCTAATCACGATGATACATGCGTCTATCCCAATTACATACAATGATGTACGGATCATAGGTTCAAGTTAGATCAAGATGGTAGTGGTAGTGGTGATGATAATGGTGGTGGTGGTGATGATAATGTTGATGATTATGATGATGATAATATTGATGATAGTAACGATGACGACGGCAATGATGATGAAGTCATGTTAACCTATAAAGAGCATCTCCAAAAGTCACAAATCCCTCATTATTTTATTGTCGTTGAAAGTCTGGAGCCATTCTTATGGACTTGGGGGCAATAATTATTTCCAAGAATGCAATGAGCCATTAAAATTGGTGACTAATTATTTTTATGACACAGAAGTTCATACACCAATAACAGAGGTTACAAACCTGTCGACCACACCGGAAGTAAGCCTATCTACTTTGACACCACGCGATCGGGAAGAAAACTCAAGTCAGTTCACAATGACAACTGATAGAGTAGAAGAAGGGAGTGGTGCATCCGAAGCGAGCCTGGTCACAACTGCAGCAGAAGCCACTGTTTATCGAGGAGAAGTTGGTGCCTCTGTGAGTCCTCAAGAGGACCTTGCAACAACCGCTGCAGTAACGAACGATGGCATTGACCCGTCCACAACCGAGTCCGTTGACGGAGCTGACCCAGGTGAGACTACAACCTCGGAAGCAGTGGCCTCACAGGAAACGTCTTCACCTCCATCATCTCCACCTTCTACCAGTGATGTTATCACCACGACCGCATCCCAGAAGTCCGAGAGTTGTTCGCTGGATTCAGGTAAGACATGTAAGACACCCACACAATTGAGTAGGGATCCCCGATCATTGCTGGTCGAGAGACCCCCCCCCCCCCCCCCGGCTGACAGCAAAACTAATCCGAAATAGTAATTACTCTATCTTGAGGTTTGTGTTATCTTAATTCATACAACTTATTTAGCTAATTTCATTTGTCTCCATTAATTTTTTTTCCAAAAAAAGATGTGGAAATTATGAACCCATAACTTCCCCTTCATGTTTTACCCTTATACATGCGTCTATCCCAAGTTCAAGCGGATCAAGATGGTAGTGGTGGTGGTGGTGATGATAATGGTGGTGGTGGTGATGATGATGATATTGATGATAGTAATGATGACGATGACGACGACGACAATGACGATGAAGTCATGTTAAACAAAATCGGGAGGGTGTTTATAAAGCTGTTCGTAAGACACGAATGACTTTACGCACGACTGGTGGTCCTTTCTTGTGCTATGTTATATTCCTATGTAATTGATTTATGGCCTAAGAACACGTTCCAGTCGTGCGTAAAGTCGTGTGTAACTTTACGAACAGCTTTATGAAACACCCATCAGGATCAGTTCAACGACTCTCCTTTGAGGATATTTTTTCTCGATCAGTGCACCTCCATGATCATTTGCTTCATTAAGGGGTGACACGACATTTGCTCCGGCGATAATTGCTCCGGGATTAAGTTCGTATAAGACATAAGGTTAGGGTTGAAATAGGGTTTTATGGTAGGTTTTGAGATAGGTTTAGGGTAGGGCATACTGTTAAACCCAGGGTTGAAGTTGGTCATTCCATTACTGAGTGGAATTTAGAGCGGAGCAATTGTCGCCGGAGCAAATGTCATGGAACCCATTTAGGACCCTATACCTATATGAAGATATTATATGTATGAAATGATGACTTTTCAACAGTCGTTTTAACGTGATTAAAACACTAAAGTTGTTGTGGTATTGGTGGTTGTTTTTGTTTATTTCTGTTTGATCAAGTTTCATCTTGCCCCACGGGATGGATCACAGAAAGTGGTGAGATCAATAAATGCTACAAACTGATCGAGACGAAAGCAATCAGCTGGGCAGCCTCGAGTCTGGCTTGCTGCGAGCTCTCCTCCTCACTGCTCGTCATCGATTCCTCCGACGAAGTCGAATTCATCGAAGAAAACTTTGGCTCCGAGGGTAATGTCGATACGTGGTTGGGATGCCTCGAGAGCGACAATGGTCTGTGGTCGTGTACGAATTCGGCTTCCACATGGGTTCGTGACGGGGATCAGTCTGGCTATTGGCGTAAGTTTGAACTCGCCGTACAGGCAATTAGAAATTTCACGTCGGTTCTCGGAGATAATCAGTCGTGGTATTCAAGGGGTTCCATGACATTTCCTCCGGCGACAACTGCTCGCGTGGAAAATCTGCACATTAATCAAAACATAAAACCAAACCTCCAAAGCTAAATAAAACCCTCAACCTTATCTTTACAGTATTCTGAAATATGAATTAAAAACTATTATTACAATTCTAACTCCAACTCTATGCCATCGGAGATATTAAGACCGGAGAGCAATTGTCGCCAGAGTTTGTCATTGTCTAGCAAATTTCAAGTGGGTTATCATTTTGTGAAACATAAGCTAGAGTGCGCCCCCTATTGTCTAACTACACGGTCAGGGGCAAACATGGTTTGTTTTCAGGTTATGGAAAAAAAGGGTAAATGAGAGGAAAAGGAGAAAGAAGACGGATGGGTTATGAAAAAGTGTGTGGTGAAAAGATTACTACTTTGCTTAATTCCAGTATTCATGTGTACGTTTGTGTAGTGTATATGTGTGCCGCGGTGCTTAAGAAATCAATAAATGAAATGAAATGAAAAAAATAATCTATAGATAAATAGTTTTAAAAAGAATATTTATCCTGATTTTATTTTTTTACAGGTAGATCTATAGATAAAGAGTTTTAAAAAGAATATATATCCTGATTTTATTTTGTTTCAGGTTCCTGTCAAATCACACCAAATAAATTCCTGACACAGTTTTCTATTTGGGATAGCCATGGTGTATAGTGGTTCTGACTCTCGCCTTGTAATCAGAGGGTCGTGTGTTCGAATCCCACCGCCGCGGCCCAGCGTCCTTTGTCAAGGCGTCAATCCACACTCTGCCACTCTCCACCCAGTGGGAAGTGAAAGTCATTGTAGCTCCTTGGCGACTGGTTCGAATACTCCACAGGGAGTGGATGATGTACATACGTTGTGTGCGGGAATGACTGATGACCCGGGTGATAATAAATCTGTAAGCGCTTATACGTGCACATTATATACCAGCCTAACTATACTAATTATTATTATTTCTCCTGATAGACTGGGGAGAAGGTTGGCCAGAGGAAGACACCACCGGTCGCCGCTGTGTTTTTATCGAACTCTCTGATGACCATGACTCGGACTGGAAAGATACAGACTGCAACGCGTCCTACCGAGCGATATGTCAGAAGGTCCTCTCACCAGCTCTAACATCCAAGGATAGGAAAGGATAAAAAGAATATAATGATGGCAAAGATGAAGATGACTGAGCTTAGAATCTTCTTTGGATAATCAGTTAAAGTAATCTAAAAAATTCAAGTATATTCGGTGTCTGGAGTTAGATATTTCAGGCCTGATATCAAATCTAAAATCATTATATTCACACAAGTGTAAAAATTAAGCATATGCGTTGAATAGAATTGTGAATAGAACTGAATCGAATCATATGTTTCTTGAAGTATATTTTATCTTACCTATTACAATTTTGTTTTTCTACATTATATTATACTTGAGAAATACATTTGGGCAAATTATATTGTTCCCTTTTGTAATCCCTATACTTAAGAACATTTTACTTTTCGTTCTGGGCACAGTGGACTAGCATCGAAATGATGTAAATTCGTTAAAGTGTTTTATCTGTTAAAATTATTCAAAAATCACAATAATCGATCCGAATATGGTTCAGAAAATAACCAAAGTCATAGATTATCATGCATTTGTCGTATTCTTTTTTTTTTTTTTTTTTTACACATACTGTATCTTTACCAGGATAACCGAGAACATGAATCATCTTTGTTCTTTTGAAACAAGATATTTTACCTGCTGATAAAAATAAGCACAAAACCAGACTCGATTCTACTTTTATTCCACAATAAAATTCTATTTCAAATAGCAACATGAAATTATATACGTGTCTTATTTTTGTAAAAATTAGGTACTTTCTATTTTGTTACTTTGGTTACATTTTGTCTTTCGTCTTCTTATTGTCATAACATAATTGCATTTTTTTATTGAAATCGTTGAAAAAGCAGATCATCAATCTAAATTTGTAACAATCAAATTAAGTTGGATGAAAAGTTAAAAGAAGATGTCTTAATATTAGTCTTTGGTTCATAACTCTGAAGGGATATCCGTATCAAACAAATTATTCGAATGTATTTCTTTACTTTAGCATATAAGAATTTGGTATTAAAAAAAAAAAAAATACAGAATTAGGTTTACTTGGCAAGGTGGCTTCAGCAAGATTGTTATAAATTGTCTCATATTTATACGCGTCTTAATATACCACAAACTCGAATACACATGGATCAGTGTCTTCTGTACAGTAAAGCATTCAATAGAGAGTTTTCGCATTTACGGGGAAACTCTCTACAACCCATCGACTCCTTTGAAAATGCAATTAAAATCACAATGGAGAGGCTTTTGTCGAAAGTTGGTGTACTGGGACAGCAGATCATCCGAAGATATGCACCGGACGAACAATTGCAAATATGTCGTCGTCCAGAGTCTAGAGATTCCGATGCGGCCCCGGTCCACCAACTTTCGACAAAAGCCAATCAGCTCTCCATTGTGATTTGATTTGCATTTTCAAAGGAATTGGTGCGTTGTAGAGAGTGTTCTCTGTAGTAAATGCGAAAAGTCCGGAATAATGTAACTAGATAGCGAAAAGACTTACAAGAATTGGGCGTTCATGCACCGCGATACACGGCAGATTCAAGGACACAGTAAAAGTGCATTGAGATTGCCCGTCAGATGACAATAAGCGGCTAGGAGGTCTTTGTCGAAAATTGGTGAACCAGAAAAGTAGTTTTGTGTTAAGTTTTGGAGTTGACCAATTTCACCAATTTCGACAAAGACTTCTTGGTAGTTCATTGTCATGGAAGGCATTTGAAAATACCTTTTCTATGTTCTCGAATCAATCGTGATTCGTTAAGCAAAGACTCCCTACACTCTAAAAAAAGGTTTACCCAATATTGGGTAAAATGGGAACATGCATGTTGGTTGGGTAAAATGAAACCCAATATTTTGTAAATTTTACGCAATATTGCGCTGAAAGAGCCCAATGTAGGGTAAAAAAAATACCCAGCAAACATGCATGTTCCCTTTCTAAACCAATATTGGCTACAATTTTTACTCAGTGTTTTTAGAGTGTAGGCCTAATGTGTCAGAATAAACGTCGATTTATTGCTCTTCCCTTGAAATACTGTTGAACGGACATTATTAATTAGAATAATAAGAAATAGATGCGTTACAAGTTCACTTGTCATGGTTACCATGGTTACTGGAGTCCATTCTATATGGTTTCAACTACCCTTTAGTTCTTTTTGTAAGTCAGGACTATTCCTGTCACATCCTCGGTAGCAAATCCAAAGTAATCGTCGAATTCCTGGTAGGAAAATTCTTGCAAGACTCCGGTGTCCACGTGATGTTTCAGCGTGCTTTTGACCCGGTAGCTGTCTGTCTCGTTCAGGGACGCCTTCCGGGTAGATATCACCATGAATCCACCTTCAAAAAATAGTTGAAAATTTATGAGAAATATGTGAATTGTTTTGTGATATTTCTTTTATTTTCTTTAACTAGATTTGTTAAAGTCACGTCCAATGTATTGATAGAAAATAGTAAGGTGTGGAGCGTTGTGACCCAGTGGTTTAGTCTCTGGACTTTGAAACAGAGGGTCGTGAGTTCAAATCCCAGCCATGGCGTAGTTTCCTTTAGCAAGAAATTAATCCACATTGTGCTGCACTCAACCCAGGTGAGATGAATGGGTACCTGGCAGGAATTTATTCCTTGAAATGCCGAGCGCGTAAAAGCCGCTTGAGCTACAGCCAGGGTAATAATATCCAAGTCCTTTGGAAGCGCATAGAGACGTTATTCATAATGCGTTATGCGCTATACAAGAACTGACTATTATTATAGAAAAAAGTAAATATTATATTTAAAATTGACAATCTTTACATTCTTCAAAAGGGTACATGCAATGGGTTGATGAATATTTTCCAACCAAAATAAGTGGTAAAATAAACCAAAATTCTGGTACGTTTCAATAAGTGGTAGTATATAAGGAATATGAATGATTCCAATTTCACTGGAAATCAAAATAATGATAGTTACCTGATCTTAAAAGCCGTATCAGTTCAGGGATATCGTTGTGATCACAATCCAATTTTACTGGAAATCAAAATAATGATAGTTACCTGATCTTAAAAGCCGTATCAGTTCAGGGATATCGTTGTGATCACAATGGCCTGGTTGAAATGTTCCACTGCTAGCTAGTGCGTCAAAATAGCCTGTAAGAAGATTCAAAATATTTTGGTGTTACTTTATATACTCACTGGATGTATTGAATTCACAAAATCAAACCCTCGTCATGCTCTACAATCTATAATAATAAATAATGATAATAATAATTATAATATTTGTAGGGCGCTTAATACAGATGTTTCTATAAGCGCTCAGTTAATGCTCTAATTTAGGCTCTTATGAAATCGGTTGCATAATAATGATGTTTGGGGTCAAAGAAACGGACTACTTATAGGGTTGAGACAGGCACACACAGAGTAGAATGAAACAAAATAAACATGGGTTTTTTTCATAACAAGACCCCTTGAATTATGAGTGATTTAGAAATACTGCCCTCTTTTCACTCCCGCCTTTAACTCCACAAAGAATAATAAATGAATACACAACCATCAACATTAAAAGAAGTTGGTAGATTATTTTTGTACCATTTCAGTTTAAAAAGCCTATATTATGTGTATATAAAAGATTAATTAGTCCAAAATTTGAAGAGCCATTTTGTTTGTGATGTAATGTTGTCGTTACGGATGAGTGAAATATGTTTTGTTTTCTCTAGAATTTTGAAGGAATAGTACAAGCATTATATTCCAAACATTTTGTCACAAAACAGTGATTTTTTTGCAATTGTATATGCTATTTGAGACTGATTGTGAATATCACTCTTGCTATTAAACAAAGCTCTTGTTATTGCTAAAAAAGTAAAAATAAATAAAGCAATCAATCAATAGATAAATCAATGAATGAATAAATAAATCAAATACGTAATAAATAAACAAATAAATAAATAAGTAATAAATAAATAAATGATAATAAAACCCTACCATCGTCAAAACTCAGAGGGGACTCTGGTCTTGCCACGCCCTGAATGACGGTCGCATAGCAACCCTTTGACCTCGCTACGTCACACGACCTTTCCGATGGGTCCAGGCCGTAGAGGTTGCTATAACCTTCTTTGTGAAGCTGAAATATTAATAAACCAAGAAATGAAAATGATTTGATGGGTCAACTGACGAATGAATGAATGGAAGAAAAAAATCATTAAGACATGATGTAGAATGGATGAATAAATGAATGAATAAATGAATGAATAAAAAAATGAATCAATGACTGACTGACTGAATGAATGAATGAATAAATAAATAGATTATTGAATCAATCAATTAATGAATGAATTAATTAATCAATGAATTAATAAATAAGTGAAGCATTAACGATACATTTCATGAAAACAAATATTAAATTTCTGTAGAAATTATATCGGACGTGTATCTTTTTTTCAAGCTGGTGATACTATACATCTAGATGATATACGGTACTTTATATTTACATTTCAACACCTCAGTTACAATATGAATATATACATTTGACGCACTTCAGCCCTATTTACAGAGAATGAAATTCTAATTCATCTTTTAAGTCAGGACAATCAAAATATCGACTTAGCAAAACAGATTTCATTGAGAAGTTGTCGAATTATTTGACAACAATGACAAATCTTTACTCACCAATTCACCAAGCATTCCAGTACCGCACCCGACATCTAGAATTAAAGATTCCTTGCTCGTCACTACTTCGCATAATCTTCGACAAGCTCCGGCTGGCGCCGAATAACCGACGAACTTTGAATGCTGCAGTGAGTGAAAGTGAAGGGTCTCTGGCTTATATTCTTAAATTATTTTGAAAATTTATGCATTTTTATTTGAAAAGGCGGTGATTTACATTTTCCACACTCACGTGATGTAAATGGGTACCCGAAGCCGTTTCATGAAGCAGGTATGTGTTTCATAAAGCTGTTCGTATGTTAAGAGCGACTTTGCGAACGACTGGTGAACCTTTCTTATGTATACGCGCTAATTAAGTAATCACCAATGAACATTAAATGTGAATATCATGGAGCGTCGTGGCCCAGTGGATTAGTCTCCGGACTTTGAAACAGAGGGTCGTGGGTTCAAATTCCCAGCCATGGCGCAATATCCTTCAGCAAGGAATCCATCCACAGTGTGTGCTGCACTCGACCCAGGTGAGGTAAATGGGTATACCAGCAGAAAGTAATTCCTGTGTGCACCTGAATAGGTAGACTAGCTTAGCCGGGTAATGATAATAGCAGGGCCCGCTGGGAGAACAGTTTTCGGAACTGAAGTGGCTATATCCTGGGTAAATATACCGTTATTATTACTGTTATTATTGACTACCCTGGGTAAAATACCGTTATTATCATTTACCACAGGAATGGACCACCTGTCGTTCTTAGAGTTTTTCTTAACTTACGAGTAGCTTTATGAAAGCGCCTTAGCTACAAGGGCAAGGAGACCGAAATGTGCCATGATTGTTTTTCTCACTTGAGTATTACAGAATTATACACCCAGTTCTGGGATAGTGTTTTTGAAAGATATTCTCAGGAATGGAAATTTCTCACCTACAATGGAGATTCATTCCCTTCTTAAATCGCAGAAGAGTAAGCAAAGATTGATATTCGACTACACATTATTACGTCAGGCTATCCCTAAAATCTGGATAAATGATAATACATTACCTTGTACCAACCGCAATAATAAACCTTCATGAGAGTTTCCCAAAATAGATGTAGGAGCAAAAAATCAAATTAAAAATATTCATGATATTTCAAGTAAACAATTCTATAGACTATTATCCTTAGATTCATCGAGCACTAACAGATGCTATTTGTATTGGGAAGAGATAATTGGGTCACCATTAGATTGGACAAAAACTTTTAAAAGAAACTTGTGTCACTGTCATGACTGTAAGGAAAATAAACTGAAAGAATTCAATTTTAAGGTTATATATAATTTATTGCCAGTAAGAAAGATTTTGTTTAAATGGAATGCTATAACAGATGGGAGATGCCCGCATTGTTACGTGGACGAAGATAATGTACATGCTTTCGTTGAGTGTAAACTAAACAAGAGAATATTTTCTTATTTGACAACAGTAGCTAAGTTTGAATACAATGTCGACCTTCAAATAACAGAATTGCATTTACTTAAAGCCCACAAAGAAACCGGACTAGATTCATTTCTTACAATTGCTTTTTGGTGCATTTATAAATGTATACTTATAAGAAACAAAACAGGAGAAAATTGTCGAGAATTCAATTTGGAATATTTGTTTGAAAAAGAAATATGTAAACATGTGATGTGATTTTGAATATTCAATTATGTATATAATAAATGCCCATGGCGGGTTAAAAAAAAAAATACACCCAGTTAGACCTGCTCTTTTATGCCAATTTTACTACTTTTTCCCTTTTATCCTCTTTCGTTTCTCTGTTTTTACTACCTGCAGAATCTAAGGGGGTGATCACCCTCCTGCCCCCCCCCCTCCCGTGGCGACGCCCTTACGTCTTGAATACCTCGTCGTAAGTTGCCGCCAATTCGTTGTACCTCTCGACGACCTTCTGAGGGTCTCCGCTAACCGGTCGGGCTTTCGTGAGTTCTCGGTAGTGCATCGCGAGCTCTTCGGAATTCTTCGCCATCTCTCGTGTGTTTAGCTTCAGGAAAGAATGTAAGGAGAAGGGGGTGGGGGAATCCGTTCAAGAAATTTGTCTTGTGCCCCCCTTTTTTTACATCTCAGGGCACATGAAAAACATTTTAAAAGGAGGTAAGTACTGTTTTCATTTGATGTTTGGTTGCTCGATCTCCTAATATTCGTATAATAAAAAAAAACAAAGCAGGCTTAAAGTTAAAATTTCTACGTCATCCCTCCCCCCCCCCCAAATAGATAAAAGAAAGAATGAAAATAAGAAGATAATGGGCTGTACATCATGTACAGAACTTCAAAGTTGGAAATCGGAACTCGAGGAAAGGAAATGAGAGGGCTGGGAGAGAGAGAGAGAGGGGGATTAGAAGGGAGGTATAGAAGGGAGGTATATAGAACAAGACAGATCGAGTGAAGGAGAGGGCGGAGCCAAAAGGGGGAGGCAAGGGGAGTATGAGAGAGAGAGAAAGGAGTTGAGAGGAAGGAAGGGCTGGGAAGAGAGTAAAATAAATGTGTTATACTCAGAAAACAATGTAGCTTACCTTCCCTTGCATTTACCTGATCTAATCAGTAATTACTCTCTATTATACAACCCAGAAAGCTAATAGAAAGGTCATCAGATCCTTGATTGATGTAAAATCGGTTGAAACTGAGCTTGAGGTATCTGGTCATACAGATCTCTTCAATGAAATAATCTAACTACTTGTGTTACGTCCATGTAGAAAATCCTTTTGCATGGTGTACCCCTTCGATTGATGTAATGGTGTTGAAAATATTCACTCGTTAATTCACATCACCGAAGAAACATTTTGTCTCGCTTTGAGTACAAGCCAGTGGCGTAGCTAGGATTTTTTTCACGGGGGGGCACTGGGGGGTCCTTGCTTTTTCAGGGGGGGCACCGGCCATTTTTCCGGTGTGTGTGTGTGTATGTGTCACAAGGGCGGATCCGACTTTCGCCATTAGGGGATGGGGCCCGAAATTATCTTCACCTATATCAGTAACTTCTTAGTTTTATTCTTATAGAACAACATAAACATGAAATAATCTCATAAGCCTTATAAAAAGTGCGAGCGCGAAGCGCGAGCGATTTTTTTTTTTTTTTAACTTTCATGTATTTTTTCCTGAAAATTTAATTTTCTGGGCAATGTTATGTGTGATCCTGAACAAGATTCGTATGTAACTAGATGGTTACTGCGAACGCCAAGCGTGAACAGAAATTTTTATCAACTGTTCTAGCATTATCGAAAAGGACTGCTTAAGGACTGCTTACAGTTACCCACGAAGACGGTATATATTTCAATAATGCGAGCGCGAAGCGCGAGCAAATTTTTTGACATTCCGACCTAAAAAATTGTCTTTCTAAGCACTTTTTGTATTAATAAATGGAGTAGATATGTAACTAAATAATTGATGCGAGCGCGAAGCGCGAGAGGAAGAAATTTTAAAATTGAGATTTTAGACCTAAAAGCGGGACACTCTATTCATATTTTGTAAATCATAAATAGAATATAGTCAATTGGGTATAATTTATAATGCGATTGTGAAGCGTGAGTAGACGATTATTGATATTCTGATGTGAAACTGGATAATTTAAGTACATTTTAAATAAAGAACATGCAGGCTATCGCGCATGTTTTAGATTTAGACCTAGAATCTGGGCATTCTGAATACATTTGTTTAATGGAACATTATGGAATACAATATGAACTTGGCAAATCAAACAATGTGACCGCGCAGCGTGAGCTTAAAATGCTGATATGTAGACCATAAAACGGACCGATTTCACAGAGCACTTAAATTTGTAAATGAAAAAAAAATAATGAAAGCTCGATGTCCGAGCTAAAATATGTTTTGCATATTGACTTCAAAACTTGCTCCATATCAGCCTATTGAGCAAGATATGAATCTCATCGAACAGGCAATTCTGGCGCGAAGCGCCAGCAAAAATTTTATATAGTAACATGAAAAGATTTGTTTTTTAATTGCAAGTCTTCCCCTCACATTATTTCATTCACTCGTCTTCCTCCTCTTATTTTCCTCTTCTTTTTTTTCTTCTGTCTTTCTTCTTCTTTTCTTTTTTCTTTTCTTCTTTCTCCCTTTTTTTTTTTTTTTTTTGCTCTGCCAATTTTTTCTGGGGGGGCACCTGGGGGGGCACACCAAATCTCAGGGGGGGCACGTGCCCCCCCAGGCCCCCCCGTAGCTACGCCACTGGTACAAGCTCACATTCAACAATGCACAAACGGATACGGAATTCCATAATCACATACTCTAGTGTGTAGTAAGTGTTGGTATTCAGCTCTGTACCGAGATGTTCATATAGATTGGGTCGGCAAGGAATAGTAATGAACTTGTATTTATACAGCCGTACCTTTGCACGGCACGTTTCAGGCTACGTACTGCCAAATCTGATGTCACCAATAGTGACGTCACCATTCAGCTCTACTCCGGGGCGCGTCTACTCGGCTACATTTAAAGGTCAAGTCCACATCAGAAACATATTGATTTGAATAAATAGAGAAAAACCAAACTAGCATAATGCTGAAAATTTCATCAAAATCGGATGTAAAATAAGAAAGTTATGACATTTTAAAGTTTCGCTTATTTTTCACGAAACAGTAACTGTTATGCACAACTTATACCATGGTCACATTTGTTCTACGGCGGCCGTACGGCGAGTCGAAAACAGCCGTTTTAACATTTTTTGTCAAACTACATATAGGTGGTTTGAATCAAAATTAATTAAACGGCTGTATTCGACTCGCCGTACGGCCGCCGTAGAACAAATGTGACCATGGTATTAGTGACATGCAAAAGAGACATTCGGTGATGTCCCTCACTCACTATTATTTTTGTTATTTTATTGTTTGAATTATACAATATTTCATTTTTTTACAGATTTGACAACAAGGGTCAACTAATTGACCGGGCTAGATAAGATTTAAATAACACAAATTCAACATGTTCAGGGAGGAACATGTTGGGTTAGGGTTAGGGTTGGAGAGAAAATTAGATTATTTCAAATAATAAAATACAAAAGAAATAGTGAGTGGATGACGTCATCAGTCTCCTCATTTGCATACCGACCAGAATGCCTGCATTGAACTATTTTGTGAAATTAAGCGATTCTTTAAAATGTCATAACTTTCATATTTTACATCCGATTTTGATGAAATTTTCAGTGTTATATGCTTGTTAGATTTTTCTCTTTCTCAAATCAAATTTTTGTGGGGATGGACTTGTCCTTTAACTGGAATGCACCTCCGGAGTAGAATTTGAATTCGTGATTGTGTTTAGTGTTCGCGAGTCTAATCATGTTCTGTTTGGTTTCACACGTGCTAAAAATTCGTCATTAGCCTTAATTTTCACTGGAATCATGATTCAAATCACGATTTTTTTTTACCGTGTGAAAGGGTGGATTGAGTATTTGGATTTGACAGTTTTTTTTCTTCAAAGTATGCTTACTCATGCGTGACCCTCTGATCCATCTTATTTTACCAGCGAAGCGATGTGTTTCCATTTTATAGGTTTGGGTATTAAACGTCCCCTCTATCATGTGTAAAAGTTTTGTCATAAACATAATGTAGGCATATCCAGTCTATCGCCCCCTACCTACTCCCCCTCTCCCCATGCCATGTTTCTGTTTCTCTCTCTTTCTCTCTTACCCCTTTCTCTCCATCGCATCCACCCTCTCTCTCTCTCTCTCTCTTGTCTCCTACCATAAACAATTTCAAAACCAAATTATCATCTCACTTCGGTGACCTGTTTACCTTGTCATAAAGTCAATACTGTATTTTTTTCTTCTTTTTTTTCTTTCCCCTTTTCCTTTTTTTCTTCCCATTTCCCCATTGTTCTTTGAACAAACTTTAAATTACTAACTGACTTTAAGCTTATTCCACTAAATAGTTCCACAAAGCGCATTCTCCTTTTCGGTCTTTTATTTCTTACTGGTCATATGAATCAAATTAGTGCATATACATGTTTTTATATGTTTATTCCGATGTTGTCTCAATGCAATCTGTACTTTTATCCTGAATTCCTTTCAATATTTTTACGCTCTTACTGTTGCCCTCTTAAAATTGTATGCGTGAACCAGAATCAGTTCACAATGATTACATATTCATTTTTATTCAATTATATTCATATTATTAATTTTATTATCCCTTGCTCCTTGTGAAAACCTTTTTCAATAACGTGATAGTAGCCTAATTCATTCAATTCTTTCATTTTAAAAATATTTAGTGTAAATTCTTGCCAAACTATTTAATTTTATGATCTTTCTTATTAGTAACAACATATATCATGTAATTTTTGTTATTTTGTTTGATTTACCGTATATGTTATGCTTCTTTCATATGTGTTTACTTTTTACTTTGTATTGTATATGGACCCCATGAAAGAACAGTATAGTCATGTCGACTAAACTGAAAATGGGCTATCCATCCGTTTTGCTTTTTTGTGTTTTTATACGAAAAATAAATACTATACTATACTATACTATACCCCATTCTACTATTCTCTTGCTACCCATATTCAAATGAAAAAAGAAACAACAACGGTGTCCAATCGATTTAAGTAATGATGGTTTGGTCTTCTAAAGTTTCATCCAAATCAGAATCAAATCAATATTTCAGTAACAGATTTATATAAAGCATTTAATAGACAAGTAGAACCAAAAATATATAGACTCATTCGGAAAAAAGAGCATTTATACCTGCATGTACGGCGAAACATTGAAAAAAATGTATATTATAACCGTGTATTATGGAATAAGAGTAAGACAGAATCTCGATTAAAATAAAGCAGTCTTGAGTAATGACCATTACTGATCTTTTTGCTCAATATGGTTATTTTAGTTTTCATAAAGCTGTGTGTAACTTACGCACGAATTTGTGCATGACCGGAACAATATTATCAGCCACTTGTTCAGCTGAATTATAGATCAGTCATTTAACACGATAACTTATTTTTAGTCGTGAGTAAAATCAGGTGCAATTTACAAGCAGCTTTATGAAACGCCCCGCGATGTCTGTAATCAGTAATCAATGAAATTGATAAAATATAAAATGATATTGCTATAATTATAACATTATTATCGGGAACAAACTGGTTGATGTCCTGAGTTCGTATTATTTCAGAGTTAAATCACATCAATATTATATCACACGTGTTTCTGTATTTCAGCTTGCCTTGTGACTTATATAAAATATATCTGTACAAAACATTATATTTCAAATTATTAAAACTTACCATAGGTATGCAATATGTTTGAAATCTGTGGGGTTTCAAAATACAATCGGTGTCATGTATTTGCTTTTTCTTGGTCCAGAAGATATAAAAGCGATTGTATGAATACATTTCATATCTTTCGTAATCAATTTGCTATTATGTACGGTGGATAGAACGTATAGTTTTATCGTCAGTTGTCATAATTGTGATAATTTCTGCAGAGTTAGATTTGACGCGGAAAGGCAACAGCTGGGGATCAACTATTCCGAGTCAAAGTGACTCAGACTCTGACTCCGAATAAAATTGACTCATAATGGTGTGGTATTGGGTGAGAAATCACTCCATATTAACTCGAAACAGAAATGCCTTTCCGAGTCAAACATTTGCCAGCATCTGCAAAAGCCAAGTGTGTCATCCATTCGTCAGAAAATTGATGGATAAAAACAAATCGGTACGTGGATCATGTTCAGTCCATTCACTCTAAATGCAAAAGAGCTAATCTGGTCCCCTATCACACTCCTCTAAGAGTGAGACGAGATCAGACGAGACCAATCATTTTGGAGTAAGATTTACATCTTTTGAGAGTGCATTAATAGCTCCTTCTTGAGTGAACATTTGATATTTTTTCAGGCATTAATTTTCACTCCAGACGGAGCTATGATCCACTCTCAAAAGATGTAAATCCCATTCCAAAATGAGTGATCACTCGTCTCACTCTGAGAGGAGTGTAATTACGGACTAGATTCACTCTTTTGCATTATTTTAAAGTGTTCGCTACAAAGTGAGATATCCCAGATTCCCTGACGATCGTAGTCTCTTCTTTTGGCTTATCATTTTGGTCATGAGATAACCCCTATCGAATTCCCTCCCCATCCCCCCAGACCTGAACAATGACTGTGGTCGAGTAGGTGGACGATCACCAGCCGAGGGTCGTCTTGACATCGTTGATGTACTCAGCGGTGGGCACAGGATTTCTTCTTGGGCTAGCGAGATACTCCTTGATACCCGGCTGGCCGGAGATGAATTTAACAAATGCCTGGACAAAGAATTAAGAAAAAAGCTTCCGTATAAACAACATCAGCAAATTTTTTTTTATCAAGGTCTATTATAGTTGTGTGGGCTCTTTCCCGATTGGTTTAAATATTTGCTCTGACAAACCATGCAGGCCGGATGGCCACACCTCCAGTCAAAATTCTACCAAAAATATTTTGAGCACATTAGGAATAAAAGTTCAAAGTTTGTGGTGCCCCTTAATGAAAAAGCAAAGGGGCTGGCCTACATCCTGGCTCTATACCCCAGGGCCCCGTCTTACAAAGAGTTGAGATTGATCTGATCAATCGCAACTATGGACGGCCAGCAACGTCAACATCTAAAATCCATGTTTGTTCAAAAAAAATTCTAGATATAAATGTATATCCATAAATTCATTGATTTCTTGACAATGTGGTGTGTTCTCCTTTGTTTACAAAGCACATTTTGCAAATTTCCTGGAGAAAAAATTATGACACTGATGGATTTCCATAGAGTTATGATTGATTGGATCTATCGTAACTCTTTGTAAGACGGGGCCCAGGTGTACACCCTAAAACTTTCTGTCTTCGAGGGTGCATACAATTCTACCATGTAGCTAACTGCACCCTTACTGCTTAAATAAAGGGCTTCAAAGGGTGCAAATTTGCACCCCGAAGAGTTGAAGGACCAACGCCACTCTCTACTTTTACCACTAAAATCAACCAGAGGTGATATCTGGAAGATTGCTACCAAGTATAGATAATAACGAAAAAGGACAAGAAATCTGCAAACATCGATAAGTTTACTTTGCGAGGAAATCTCCAAGGTCCAAGTTTGATGGTAAGTGTGAAGGTGTGCCTCATTTATTGCGAGACTCTCCGCCATTGCGTTTCTTTCGGCCTTTTCTGAAAAAAATTACATTGCTTTACATGCAGTCACACTAAAGAAACCGACTCCAAACTGACTGATGATTTTTTTTTTCTCTCTCTCTCTCTCTCTCTCTTTCTTTCTTTCCTTCCTTCTGCTTTTCTTATTTGTTTTCTATTGTTTTGCTTTTTGTTGGTACTGTCTAATTGTTTTGTGTCTTGTCTGTGTTGGGGGGGGGGGGGTCGGGTGTGAGGGCGATTTCGTTCTTTTTGTGTGTGCATATGGGCATGTGTGGGAGTGAGCACTCGAACCCTTTTCCGTTTTTTTATATTATAAATTTCATTCAGTTTCATCAATGTTGAGCAATCAATTTTCTGCATAACTATTGTATGATTTGGTGAATTTATAGTGGTTATAAATGCTTAATTTTTGTTACTGAATTTATCCACTGTATACAAAATATTACAATATCAATATTAACAAAACACTGTTCACAAAAGACAAATAATTATCCATAATACAAATAATCGTACAAAATGTCATAGTATAACATATTCATATATACAATGTACCATCACTTTGATTTTGAACTGAATGATTAATAAATATTATTACAAAATAAAAAAAAGTAATAGCATTTGTCGGTGTGGGGAGCGTTTCATGAAAGGATTTGTCGGACGAAGTCCCCTTTCACCCGACAGTTACCATAGTTACATTGCTTCTCAGCCAATCAAAATCAGAGAAAGATTTCAGATCTGACTTGTGGGACGAAAATGCTGATGAAACACCACACTGTAGTCTGTTTTGCTGGTGTGGCTGTAACAGTCTGGTCACGTGATTGATTTCAGCCAATCATATGATTAGGATCCATATTACCATTTCATAAGAGGGCCTACATACTTACCGCGCATTTGGGATACCCTTGGAGCACTGAGGAAAGTTTTGGGTAGGGTGAGTCGGTGATGTGGGTCAAGGAATCGAACAGAACGATGTCTGCGATGGACAGACGCGATCCAACCAGAAAACCGGAACTACTTTCTGCGAGAGTCTGGGATGATTTCAGAAGAATGGCAGTGGGTCGTAAACAGAAACGGGGGAGAAAGAAGGAAGAATGAAGTAAAGCATAAGGAAGAAGACAAATTTTACAGTTTCATTCTGATATTGTATTCTTGTAAAAAGCAATTAAGACCGAAGTAGATAATTACTTCTTGTTTTGTATGATTTTCTTTCTTTCGAAATTTCACATATGGGCCTAGTACTTTGTTTTATCACGAATAGTTATTCTTTTGTCGGATACATTTCCTTTATCATAATGCATTACAATGTGACTTATCTTTTCTTAATTTGTATGGTGTTCGCTAATGTAAATTTAAGAGGAAATCATGAATTCCCATTATATTAACAAATATTGCCTTTCTGTTATTGTACCATGTACTCATAGGTAGTTGGGCCTTGTCCATCAACTTTTGATATTTTCCAATGCTCTTCAGTTAAATTCATTCAAATACTCACGTAGCATGACTAAGAGCTTTCTGTATCACAAAACTTTTGAACCTGAAAACATTCTCAGACAATTGCCTTTCACATTGATTGTTCTTAATGTATTTGTTTTTTGATAGTTTTTCTGGATGTTTATATTTCCGATCAAACATTGTCTGTTCTCATACAATCAATCGAGACGATATCATGTATAAATACCATGAAGTTATCAAGAATTCGGTCTTATATAAGAGGTCATTGGCACTGGCGGATCCAGGGGGAGGGCACAGCCGGCCCGTGCACGCTTTTGCTTGTCAAATTTTTCTCCGGAAAAATGTGCCCCCCTCCCCTTGGAAAATCCTGGATCCGCCCCAGGTCATTGGCATTTATAATCTTAGCGCAATCTATATATAACAGTTATCGCAGAAAAAAAAATCAAATCAAATTTTTACAAAATAAATAGATCTAAAAAAAAAATGAAACCAATACACTCTTTATGATAATCCCATATTAGCCTTGTTAAGTGCATCTCGGTCGGTGCTCTTTGCAAATCAAATATCAGAATGAAAAAAAATAAAATTTATGTTATTTTCATATACCATTCCGGGCAATTTCATCCTCTCTCAATTCCGTAGATTGAAAGTCAGTCTAAATAGATTGGACTGATCACCATCTATTTCAATCTATAATGCATTTAGAGAGTTGACATTTGCTTTTGTGACAATTTCTATATATTAATTTCATTCGTGAATTCTAACACAGGGGTCAAACGAGAAAAATAACCACATTCGTTGCATATATTCCATTATACAAGACCAAAGATTTACACTGTCAAAAATATTTTTTACAACGCTGTTTACTATGTGAATCGCACAGTAGTTGTTTAAACATGCAGTTTTAAACAAGTGTTTAAAATCTTAAACAACCATGCTTAAATTATTGATATTTAAATATTTGAATTTAAACTTTGTTGTTTAAGATTTTAAACACTTGTTTAAAATGTTTAAAAAAATCCTGTGCGATTCAAATAGTAAAAAGCGTTGTTTAATAACTCATTTGTTGTTTAATTCCAATTGTATCCATTATAAGCGAAACAATCTTACCTTTTCGAAGGCTGGGAGGTATTTGTTGTTGGCCGACGGTAATACTTTCGTTTCAACTGTTTCTTCTGGGTTCGGGGTAAAAAGGTAACCCCCAAGGGCAGCATCAAAAAAGTCTTTGCCCCCCATCACAAGGATATCGATTCTAGAAATAAATAATCAAATCGAAAATAACGATACTTTCTCACATTTAAAACGTCAAAATTCATCTTCAAGTGATAGCCTTTTCTTTCATTGAATGATAATGTTGCCGATAAAAATTAGGCCTATACTCCATATTAATAAAATTTGCCATGGGTGACAGGGTATTTTGATCTGGGGAGGGGGGGGGGGCTGAAGATGAATTTTTTTTCTTTCAAAGAAAAAAATGTATGACAGTAACTCATGATATCGCACTGTTATGAAATTATCTCCTTCGTCATGTTCGTGCTTTTATCTTCTTCCTCCAATTCCTACATCTTTTCCTTCCTCTGTCGATCTCTTCTGCTTTTACTTCTTATCATTCTTCCTTTTCAACTCTCTTCTTCATCTTTTTTCTTCTTTCCCTTCTTCTCCTCCTTTTTCTTCCTTTCCTTCTAAAGATTCTTCTTTTCCCTCTAGCTATCTTTTTTTAGGACTAATCATTTTTCTGTACTTCTTCTTCTTATTCCTATTCTTCTTTTGCTTCTTCGTTTTCCTGTTATTTTTATTCAATTTCTTCCCCAATCTTCCTGTATTCTTCTTCTTCCTTCTTCTTTCAATTTTCCTCTTTCTTTCACCCTGTTTTTTATCATGAACTCGAAAAAAAAATAGCGGACGCCTCCCCCGCCCCCGAGCACCTTCGCCCTATGTAGCCATCCCTGATCGTAATACCTCGGTCACATTTGCTCTACGACGGCCGTACGGCGAATCGAAAACAGCCGTTCTATCAATTTTAATTCAAACCACCTATATGTAGCTGGTAAAAAATGTGAAAACGGCTGCCGTAGAGCAAATGTGACCGAGGTATAAGTTTGTATACATACCTTGCCCTATCCGAATCGCTGTCGCCGTAGAGTTTTGCTTTCCTTCCCAGGTGTCTAACAATGGAGTCGCTACCGACAAGCTTCATACCGTCCATTTCCAACAGTGGCAGTTGCCCGAAAAGCAGCTTGCCATCTTCAAAATAACGAATTTGAAACAAATCATTTGTCTTTTTATGTATAGGAATTCAGGTCTATATTTGAAGCATATAACGTAGCAGTGTGTTATGGTTTCCTAAATTAGGGCATGCGTCACGCGAGAAGCATGCGAGGAGATTTATATTTTTGGGGAAAGAGTGAAAACGAATTATAATGATTATCTATGGTTATTATAAAAAATGGTTGATGGCGATTTAAAAAAAAAATGTTTGAACCTGGATACAAAATTAATGAGAATCTTCGTAACCACGGCGACAACAATCTATCATCATTACAGTTATCACTAAGTGTGCCTAGTATCATTATCATCATTACTATTGCTTTTATTACCAACACTTCCTATTATCATCAATATAATTACCACTGATATAATTATTTACTCTATCATCTTTGTCACTGTAATTGTTATTATTATTATCATCATTATTATTATCACCCTTTTTATTCTTCTTCTTCATAACGTACCTTTTATCATCTGGAGGAATGGCTCTCTTGTTCTAAGGTTGGTTTCATCGAACTGCAAATTTAAAAACAAATCAATTTTATCGTTGACAATCTTTTCAGACATAATTATGACGTTAAAAGAAGAAGAGAAAGAAAGAGAAGGAAAGAAGAAGAAGATGATAATGATAAAAGGTACGACAGGGTAAAAGCAGGGAAGGAGAAGTTAGGAGGAGGAGGGGAAGATA